>NW_021629886.1:0-57161 GCF_900700375.1 Denticeps clupeoides
AATGCTGCCATGACAGCAAAAGCACCCTGATTTGGAAGGAAGCAAATCTTTTTGGTTTTGGATCCATTACATAACCTCACGCCTCTTATATACTAATTTAGGCATTAGAACTTGTATAAAAAATGTTGTCTGATTAATTTGGTTTTAATTACATACTTCTATATAAACTGCAGTTGTCAAACACCACCAGAGAGGAAAAAAAACTGTCTGACATTGTATATAATCCTTCTGCTCGGAGAACATCTTCCTCCTGAAAGGTCTGGGATTGTCAAGATGAACAACGAATCCCCTCCCTGTTCCTCCAGCCCATCAGCCCCACCCAGGCAAACAAAATATTGCGCATGTATGCTGACAAGGTATGTCATTTTCAGCAGTCCCACTGTCCATCACTTTAAATTGGATTCGTTCGGCGCTCGTGCACAGTGGACTGCGGTGTCCCGGCGAGTAGACCCGCCGCTGTCCATCTCAGCCCGTCAAGGGTGACAGTCGGCAGCAGACAGTGCTGGCCCCAGTGGGCTGAGATGGACACTCGTAACAGAGAAGAGCTGTCAGTCCACAGGAATTTTTTTTTTTTGCATTTATTCATATGGCCGGTGCTTTTATTCAGAGTGACTTAGCTGGGTGATTATTTTAAACATAAGGAATATACACACACACACACACACACACAAACACACACACACACATACATATATGTAACAATAAAAAGTAAATATGTGAGTAATAATAATGATAAAATACTAGTAAAAGTTCAAATGGCAGTGCTATAATAATAATGAAAGTATTCATATATTTATCTTAGCCAGCACATCTGCACCCACCATGAATGTCCTGACATACTTACTTCAGTGTCCTAACATGTGACAACAGTGACATGCAGCATGTTTCACTAGTTTCCCTATCTTTTATTATCTTAGATTCTGGCAGTTCTACAGCTCCAGGGTGGTAATTCCAGTTTCTATCATTATAGTGCTGATAAAGTATCATTTGTCTTTATCAAATTTTTATTTTTTTACCCAGCCTGATTAGCATAGTCATTAACATTTTATTGCATTACTTGTTGTTTGACTAGATGTCATCTTTCAGGCTGGGATATGCAGCCCTGATTGGGATATGCAGCTCATTTAAAAAGGGGAGGACATGCACGACTTCAACTCGATCACAAATGACCCTTATGGCCTTAAAAACCACATGGCCCCAAATTTCAGGTTGGCTCCATTTTTTAGAGACAGGGCTTAAAGAGAATAAAAGAAAAATGTGGGAGACAGTCAGACAGGGGATTTCCAAATGCAAGACAAAAGGTCGGACGAACCCTTGAAAAATCTTTGAAAAGAACATTAGAATCAGTTCAGTAAACTCTTAAAGACACAACCGCAGCCTCCGTACAAGTGAATCTTTCATGTGCTTTGGAATGGAAAAGTGTATCGAATGAGGAGAGTTCGGAGCTTGTTCCCCATAGAATCCTGGACTCTTACGTAACCACCGGTAAGAACAAGTTCTCCATACATCCCCGGATGAGATCAGAGAGGTCTGAGATTGTCAGGTTTTTAAAATGCAGCAGTGAAAGAAGTGGGAGGAGTCATCAGCACACAAATAAGACAGACAAAAAGTTATTATGAACCCCGTTGAAAAAGGAGTTGCTCCGTCCGACAACAGTTAGGGTGGGAAACCCACTCGCCTATGAACCAGAAGACCCAGGTTCAAATCCCACTTACTTCCATTGTGTCCTTGAGCAAGACACTTAACCCTAAATTGCTCCAGGGGGGGACTGTCCCTGGAACTACTGATTGTAAGTCGCTCTGGATAAGGGCGTCTGGTAAATGCTGTAAATATAAATGTAAATGTTTAATCTGAGAAATCATGCCCAGAAAACTAAGAATACATAAAAAATAAAATCCTCAAAATGACCTTAAATATCATCAGATTTCATTGTGTTTTGTGTCACTATTCCTGATTGCTGTAATAGTTTTAGCTTTAGCCTTGTGTTAGTGCAGGTTTCCACCAGGTCCTCTGACTTCCTCCTGCCAGTAACATGCATGTACACTAGAGGGGCAGACCTTCACTGGCCTCACGATTCGATTGCGATTATCGATGCATCTTTACTTCACATTATATGTTCAAATACGTAGGTCAGATAAAACGTAAAGCCTCGTTCACACGCCGGTCTGAGCCAGGCCTTTTTCTGGCATCCGTGGCATCAGGTGAGCGCAGACTGAACGGCGACCATTTTTCGGCACTACTTTTTTTAACCCGAATTTTTTCACCAAGCACATTCCTTATCATAGAATCAATGATGTTTTTCACTGCACTGATGCAGGATTATCCACTTCTGCATTGCGATGCATTGATTATGAGATTAATACCCATAAAGGACACTATGTGAATTGGTGACTCTGAATTTTCTCTAGGTAGGTGTGTGAAGTGTGTGAGTGGATGCTTTGTGTGTGTGTGCACCCCTCCAAGTGGGTTGGCACCCTACCACAGGTGGCACCCAAGTCCTGGGGGGCACCCAGTGTCCTGGGATGGGCTCCGGCTGCCTTGATCCAAATAGGACTAAGCGGTTATGGAAAGTGAGACAGAAGTACACAGTGTGTGTGTGTGTGTGTGTGTGTGTGTGGTGTGTGTGTGGTGTGTGTGTGTGTATCTTCTCACAACAGCAGCAGAAGATCAGCCAGATCTTCTTCTTCTGTCTGTTTGTCATGTCAGGCAGAGGGTCAAGAGATAATTACCTAATCCCGTTAATCCAGCCACACATCTGTGTGTGTTTACCGCCATTCGACCGAACAACGCTTGTCTCAAGTTAATGAGCGGGCGGGGTGGGGGAACATGGAGGGTCGTTTAGACGAGTTTAGCTCGGATGACTGGCAGATTAATCACATTCGACCATGAGGGAATTTACACGTTCAGCAGATCCGGGCCGGTTTACGATCCCACATTTAACAAAACATCATTACATGTCAAATGAAAAATCCCACGACAAAGCAGGACAAGTGAACAATAAAGACATTAAACAGGGGATCCCAGTTCCTGGAGAACCCCCTCAAATTTACTTCCGCATTTGGTTCATTAGGAGCAGGCGATCATAACGGCGAGCCTAATGATGGAGGTGGCAGAAGGACCAGAACTGGAAAGCCTGGGCAGAAGGATGGACGGAGGGACGGATGAAGAGGAAGATACCAGTCTTCAGTTGGAAATTGACGGTTTCCCCAAAAAGCATCTTTAGTAAAAACGGCACAGACTTTCGGCCTGACCTTCACCCCCTTTATATCACGACCGGTTGACCTTTCCCTTCAACCCCGCTGTTCATTTCCCCGATCGTCCTTTCAAACCAAACGTTCCCGTTCCTCACAAGCTGTGGAAAATCCCAATTATCCCGTCTCCCGGTAGAGCAGAAATGTGGGAGATTGACAGCAAAAAAGTAAAAACGTACCAAAACACACACTTTTCTAAAGTCGTGGGAGAGAGTGTTGCCGCGGGAATCTGAAGATCCCGAACGCCACTTCAAAATTCTAATATCGCTTAAAAGCCCCCGCGTGAAAAGAGAACGCCGCCTCCCACGAAGCCGAGGCCGAGGCAGCAGAGGCGGGGCAGGTGAAGAGAGAGAACGCGGCGGAGAACTGGCGATTGTGCGGAGTCCAACGCTCCAAACATCAATTATCCCCTCCGCTCGGAAGGTAAAGGAAAAGCCGCCGGTCCGGAGGGGGAGAATTGGCCATTGTGCGGATTTTTGCAGCCTCAATTTCCCCCTCCTCCGCCGCAGATTTTTCTTTCTTTCTTTCTTTCTGCTGATGGAATTGGGGTGGAAGGAGTTGAGGATTTAAAATGCGCTACAGAAGGGTGATTCGCACCCGTCCTCCCGACACGAGGCTCTTTCCATCGGATGCCTTGATCAGTGGCGTGTGTGTGTTTTGGGATTTTGTGTGTGTGTGTGTGTGTGTATTTATGTGCATGTTGGCACCGACGGTGCCGCTGTGTGACCGTCCCCCAAAAAAAAGTGTTTGAGTCCCGGCAGGACTCCGGGCGCTGATTTATGGCTTTCATCAATCTCCGCCTTCTCTTTCCTTTGCTAATGTTTGCTCTTGAGAAATATGAGGGAGCCGGCGTCAGTCCGGGGCACACAGAGAGAGAGAGAGACGAACGTGGAAGCAGAAGCGGCGCACCTCCACCAACCCAAAAACCCGACTGGGCAGCGGGGGAGATGCCGCGGCCAGGGTCCCGGCCTCCCCATCAATCTCCCTCCCTCTCTCACGGCCGCACGCCGGGCGATTCATCATCCGGAACCAAGAAACCCACCAGCTCTGCAAAGGGCCAAAACCACCACTGAATAAACGGAGCTCTTCACCTCCCGCCCCGCCGTCGCGCAGCTGCCGGAGGAAGCAGGGAATTGTTTTAGCGCTCCGCACCTTCATGTTTTTCCGTTGTCCTTGAACGCATTCAGGTCTCGAACCCAACTTCCTGTTTAAAATGGATGGTGCCCCGCCCCGGCGACACTGGGACAGTTCACCTTTAGATTCCCAGCTTTTTTGGGAAGGGAAAGGTTGTTGGGGACCTTTAAGTGCCCCCAACAACGCACATGTGCCCAAGGGATGACAAAGAAGATGGGTCCTTTTCTCACAGCCATCGGTTGCCTTGCCAGAACTGATGTGTTTTTTGTTTTTTTTTAATCTCTGTAGGATGTAGAATCTATTTCTTTCCCTTCAAGGTGCAATGTGTCCTCTGTATTTAACCATCACCCTTGGTGAGCAGTGGGCAGCCATGACAGGCGCCCGGGGAGCAGCGTGTGGGGACGGTGCTTTGCTCAGTGGCACCTCAGTGGCACATTGGCCGTTGGGGACTCGAACCCACAACCTCCTGATTACGGGTCTGTTTCTTTACCCCACTCGGCCACCACTGCCCAGAGGTCAGAGGGAGAGGAATGATGGATGACGAGGTGAGCAAAGAAATGTATGCAAAAAATGTTTAAAACACACTCTGTAGAGTCGATGTACTCAAGGATGTAGAATCTTTGAATATTTTTATTTATTTCTTTCCCTACAAGGGAAACTGGCCGGGACCAGAAGCGAACTGATGGAGGAGCCTATTAGAATTCACTTCCAGCGGCCGTACAAATGAGCCTCCATTCCATTCATTTCCGGAGAGCTGGAATTGTCTGCGCAAGTGAAGCATGGAAATATGCTGATTAGAAGGCCGTTGGCACTAATTCGCTCGGTTTTAGGAAAACGATTGCCTTAAACTATTCAAATAAGGCAGATAATATATAAGCGCTATATTAATATTTTGCAGTGGAATTTAAAAATCACTAATTCCTTCAAAACTAGCAAACTGGGACTTTTGCTGTACAGTAAGAAGACTTCCAAAAAAAATAAAAAATGAAAGTATTGGCAAAAACAGTTGGATTCTTTCAGGTAACAACATAGATGGGCTTGAATGATCACAATCCAAGCAATCTTTTTCACACCCCGGAAGGAGGGAGTGGAAAAAACAAATTAACTCCAATTATGCATGTGAATGGTGACAGTTCAGGTGTTCAGAATGTTCCAGGGGATGAATGCAGAGTAGACTGTAAATACCGTCACCACGCCGAATGACTTCTTTGTACGACTGACATACATCAAACCCTGAATAACTGCCACGGTGCACAATGACGCACTTAATTGTGCCTTTCTGTGAGTGGTGGAATTGACTTCTTGCTCCAAGATCTCAATTTTCAGGTCACTTTCTGAAAATGGCTGTAATTTAGCATTCAAACGTATTAATTTCAGTATGAAAGAACATGTCAGAACCCATGATCATTTCTGAAGAAATAACCATCTGCAATTGTTTTTAGAGCTTCTGTGCAATTTCTGTCGTTTTGTGTTTTGTGGACATGAGTGGATTTTTGGACCTCTGGCACGCAGAACAAAGACCTGGCAATTCCTGGCAAGGGTTTGCTGGGTCTTTGAAGTTTCCTTGTTTTCTATTGTTCTCAGATGTTAGCGATGGATATTTTCATGATCTTTTTGTCTGTGCATTTTCAGGCATTTTTTTAAAGGACCCCTGACATGAACATTTTTTTTTTTGCTTTCATATATATATATATATATATTAGTCATATATATTAGTGGATTCCTAATACTGTCTCTTTCCGAAATCCAGCCGTGGTGCAGAATTACAGTCTCTTTGATCCAGTCCCACAATGAGATTTCCCAGGACGCGCCGTTTCGGGGTCTGTAGCTTTAAATGCTTATTCGGAGAAGAGAAGCGGGACGAGAAGGAGAGCGCCCTATAGAAGTTGAGGCAGCATTCGCGGAAATGACATAACAGACATCATCAACACCTTTCACCAACCACAATGTCTGGTGCAGACAGGAAGTTGTGCTCATTTTTACATCACCGAGCGATGCTGCCATGCCGGTCGGGGGAGCAAATTTTTTTAGTGGGTGGGTGGGAAACTCTCTGGGTGGGAAAAGCATGAGACAGGGGAGGGGATCCGACCATCTGGGCTGCCGCTGTCTGAACGGCGAAACAGAATGGCCAAAACACTCTTTCCACCCATCACAATTTCTATGCAGTTCTAGGACCATAGACAGGTTATGGGATCTTGCATTATTGTTAAATAATCTCACAAAGTGACATTTTCATGTCATTGGACCTTTAACCATATTATCGTATTGTAAGCTTTTTACAATCGGCTTTCTCAGAGGGGCACATGGATTTCGGTGTTATGGACATGGATACAACTTGCATTGCCCGGCCTCTCCAAATGTTCATCTTTTGCTCGCTAAACATCTTAACACAGACATTTGGCAACGCCACCTTCGAAACAAAGCTGGGCCCCCGAAGACAGCACCTCCTCTGCGCAGCTGTGCGTGGCGATGAAAGGGAGAAGGTCCCTCCCCACCCGCGTGACACCCGCTGTCCAGGCATCCTGATTTATTCGGCTGTGAAAACACTCGCTATGCAAACTGCTTATTAAGAGCACAGAGGCAAGATCAATAAAGCATTCTTTATGGCCTCTGCTTAGCAAACCTGGGCGGGCAGAGGCAGCCGGCGGGACCCGGGTGATTTATGCTCTCCGGGGGTCAAAATTAATTTACTGATGCGGGTGTAAGGAGTGCAGGAAAATTAAAGGAAAGCACGGCACCAATGACAATGAATCACCTGCTGGGCCTTTCTTCCCCGGCATAAATATTACAGCGAAAACATGAAAGAATTCTGGACAGAGGCATGAGGGATGGTACCAGAGAGATGTGTGTGTGTGAGAGAGAGAGAGAGAGAGAGAGAGAGAGAGCGCTGATGTGTGAGAGGCATCAGCCCACGCAGTCCTGAAATAAGTCCAGGAAGTGAGAAAAAACGAAAGGGAGGAAAAAAGTTGCACCTGTGCAGGTGCCCCAGTTGTGAATTTCTGGCAGCGGCATTAGTAGCGGCAGACACTGTATAAAGTACAATTTACACAAGGTCGGCATGAGACTGCAAAACGTTCGAATTAAGGCATAATCTGTGTAACGAGCCACAGATTTCTTTCAAATTCAAATGTTATTTGTCACATACACAGTCGTACATGGTATGATATGCAGTGAAATGCTTTTTGCGACTGCTACAGACCACAGTATTGCAAATGTTGCAAATATACAATGAAAACCAATATGCAAATATTGCAAACATAACCAAATATTGTAATAAAATATGTGTAACAGAGAGGGTGAAGGTGTGCAAATGAGTGAAAGTCAATGTATATATATAATACATCATTTATACATAATTTTCTATTATTTCTATTATTCTCTCATTATATATGAAACTAAATATACTTTGAAAGTGAAAGTGAAGTCATTGTGATACACAGCACAGGGTGACACAACGAAATGTGTCCTCCGGTTTTAACCATGACAGGCATATGGGGAGCAGTGTGTGGGGACGGTGTTTTACTCAGTGGCACCTCAGTGGCACCTTGGTGGTGGTAGTACCCTAGTGGGTAACACACTCGCCTATAAACCAGAAGACCCAAGATCAAACCCCGCTTACTACCATTGTGTCCCTGAGCAAGACGCTTAACTCTGAGTGTAAATGTTGGCCATTCGGGATTCAAACCGGCAACTTTCTGATTACAAGTCTGTTTCTTTACCCGCTCGGCCACCATTGCCCAGAGGTGAGAGGGGGAGGAACGATGGATGACGTCCTTATACAAAAAATACTGAAGGGAAAAGTACTAAACAAAAAAGACAGTTTTTTGTCCTTATACAAAAAAGACAGAAGGGGTCCTTCTCTGTCCCAGAGTGAAATAAAGTCAGCTGCACAGTCCTACCAGCTCTTGGAGTCTACGTGTGATCACAAACAAACACGGCACTTTCACAAAACACTGTGACGCACAACAAGCCTCACCTTACGCTCATTACACCGGTGCTGATCCCTGTCCATGCCGAGATGACCTGGGTAGGGATGGTGAGGCGGTAACCACCACCTGAAAGTCCGAGAGAGGCCAGGCCAAGTGCACATCACAGGACTGGGACTTACCAGGGATTACCACATACAGGTCCTTCTCAAAAAATGAGCATATTGTGATAAAAGTTCATTATTTCCTGTAATGTACTGATAAACATTAGACTTTCATATATGCAAAAGATTCCTGAGGCTTTTAAAAACTCCCAGCCTGATTCATTCCTCAAAACCACATTCATGGGTAAGACTGCTAACCTGACTGCTGTCCAGAAGGCCATCACTGACACCCTCAAGCAAGAGGGTAAGACACAGGGTAAGAACGAATAGGCTGTTCCCAGAGTGCTGTATCAAGGCACCTCAGTGGGAAGTCTGTGGGAAGGAAAAAGTGTGGCAGAAAACGCTGCACAACGAGAAGAGGTGACCGGACCCTGAGGAAGATTGTGGAGAAGGACCGATTCCAGACCTTGGGGGACCTGCGGAAGCAGTGGGCTGAGTCTGGAGTAGAAACATCCAGAGCCACCGTGCACAGGCGTGTGCAGGAAATGGGCTACAGGTGCCGCATTCCACAGGTCAAGCCACTTTGGAACCAGAAACAGCGGCAGAAGCGTCTGACCTGGGCTACAGAGGTCAGGATGAAAGCAAATCTTGCATGTCATTCTGAAATCAAGGTGCCAGAGTCTGGAGGAAGACTGGGCAGAGGGAAATGCCAAAATGCCTGAAGTCCAGTGTCAAGTACCCACAGACAGTGATGGTCTGGGGTGCCATGTCAGCTGCTGGTGTTGGTCCACTGTGTTTTATCAAGGGCAGGGTCAATGCAGCTATCTAGCTATCAGGAGATTCTGGAGCACTTCATGCTTCCATCTGCTGAAAAGCTTTATGGAGATGAAGATTTCATTTTTCAGCATGACCTGGCACCTGCTCACTGTGCCAAAACCACTGGTAAATGGTTTACTGACCATTATTATACTGTGTTACTGTGCTCAATTGGCCTGCCAACTCTCCTGACCTGAACCCCATAGAGAATGTGTGGGATATTGTGAAGAGAAAGTTGAGAGACGCAAGACCCAACACTCTGGATGAGCTTAAGGCCGCTATCGAAGCATCCTGGGCCTCCATAACACCTCAGCAGTGCCACAGGCTGATTGCCTCCATGCCACGCCGCATTGAAGCAGTAATTTCTGCAAAAGGACCAAGTATTGAGTGCATAACTGAACATGATTATTTGAAGGTTGAATTTTTTTTATTAAAAACACTTTTTTTTATTGGTCGGATTAAATATGCTAATTTTTTGAGATAGGAATTTGGGGTTTTCATGAGCTGTATGCCAAAATCATCAATATTAAAACTATAAAAGGCTTGAACTACCTTCAGTTGTGTGTAATGAATCTAAAATATATGAAAGTCTAATGTTTATCAGTACATTACAGGAAATCTTTTGAGAAGGACCTGTACATACTGACACTGACCCTAATACTCAGGGGAAGGACACCGTGTTGTGGGGGGCGGAGCCGGTGTAGACGTGACTGGAGGAAGGAAGAAATTATTGGCCCTGTTGGCTTGCCGTAGTGGAGGGGGGTGGCTGATGGGACAGTTATGTATCATTTTTATTATTATTACTAATAATAATTATTATTAATACCAACTTCTTCCACCGTATCTGGCTCACCCCTGGATGGATGGATGGAGCCCTCAGCATTTGTCTATACTCCATTTAAAGTGCATGTATGTGTTTGTTTCAGTATTTTTTAAGTATTTAATACAAAATAATAATGTAACAACAGTCGGGGGAAAGAGAAGCTAAATTTATTTTGATGGGTTGGCTGAACACACAATTCCCTTTATTTAAAAATTTATTTCAACTCTGATCCTCCACGGCGCTTTGAAACCCATTAATTACTAAAGTAGTGGAAACAACCAATTCTCTCCATGTATCTATCTTTCTATCTATCAATGTGTGTGTACAAGCACCCTGGAAGAGAATAACTCGTTTATGTGATAATTGGATCAATTATGAGCCAATCCCATTTAGTGGGAGAATATTTTTTTGAATAGCGTTTTTGATGGGGAAGGCCCCTGTGCATGTGCTCATCACCACCCTCGCAGCGCTGTTCTTCGAATGGAGCAGAATTTGCTCAGCGTCTCATATTTACTGCGGCTCAGAACCCTTCTGGGTTTGTTTTCTCAGTCCTGCTGGGCTGGAATTGCACATCATCAGATCTCTACATGCTCATGACATTTATTGCGGTGAAATCCCTGGCATCCACGCACTTGTGAAACTGCAGAAATAAGTGTCTGCTTTCTGGTTATCTGTACCTTGGTTACCTAGTTATTAGTTACCTAATTAAGTTTAAAACATTGAGGAGGTCGCATGCAAGGTTGACAGCTCTCCTACTTCATGATTCTGAACCATTTGCTTACATTTGCATCTTCTTGCAGCTTATTTCAGAAACCTTTATCCTGAGCAACGTTCAATCAGCAATCACATGGACAGTCCCCCTGGAGACACTCAGGGTTAAGTGTCTGGCTGAGGGACACGACGGTAGTAAGTGGGGTCTGAGTCTTACTCAGCGTCCATCTCCACCCTCCCTGCAGGGATGTGTGTATATGTGTGTCTGCATTAACCAGTGCATGCTCTACACCCCAGCATCTTCTATTGAGCGCCAACATTTGATGCTGATGGGCCCTCATTACGCTGCCGTTTCACACTAGAAAAGAAGTTTAATGGCCTCTGCCTGCTCAGTGTGGCTAAGTGCGGCAATTGAGGCTCATCTGAGAGAATAGAGAGATTTATCTCCACAGGATATAACCACAAAATGCTCGTAGAGGACTGAAGCATTCGTCACTGCATTCAACACGCTGTATGTGCATGTATTATGGAATATTTTATTTTGTTTCAACTTTTACACAAAAAGCCACAGACATACAGAAGCAGAACATCCATTGTGCTACTGTTCTGAGACTGTTCATGATCCGGTTTCATGTCCACCCTGTGCAATGTTTCCTGATCGTGTTCATCTGTGTATGAATGTATAAAGCTGTCCTGTTCGTGTCTGTCGGCTCATTGTTTGGTGATGTGTCCCCTGTCGTGTGTGCCACGTATTAAACCCCTGTCTCGTGACATCGTGCGTATGCGTCCTCCTTCCTCGCCATGTCCAGCCAACAAGACAGAATGACCCGACCAGATTTGGATGCAGCCGATGCCACCCGCTGAGATCCAAGGAGCCATGGTTCGCCCGGAGGACGATTCCACGCATGGACTTCCCCCTCCGGTAATCGGCAGTTAAAAGCTGTCCTGTTTGTGTCTGTTCACTGTCGGGTCATTGTTTGGTGATGTTCCCCTGTCGCGTGACGTTGCGCGTATGCGTCCTCCTTACTCGCCATGTCCAGTCACCGTGACAGTGACGTACACTGGTACACTGGTACAAAACATAAAAGGTCAGACGTCATGTAGCTATGTATGGGGTGAAAGACAGGTGGAGCCAGCGTGCGCTACATGGGGGATAAAAGCCAGGTCCAAGACGTGTGCCTCGGCCAGTGGAGTCCGCATCTGCGTCAATAAAGTCGTTGTTTCTCTGCTGTAAGTTGCTGTACGTTTAATCATATAAAAATATAACTGCATCAGAATTTAATTCACCATATTTATTTCATGTCCTGGCACGCTGCACGATTGGACGAAATGTTCGCAGGTCAAAGGAGACGGCACCTCAAGCCACAGATTCCTAAGAGACGAACTGGCAGCTTCTGTGGATTTATACACAATGCAGCACTTTTTGACTCGATGCATTCATAACGTCCCTCCGATAATCTACGCTTTCCAAAGCAGACATTGGCAAACAGTTGCAAAATAATTCACCATCTTGCTGTGTTGACATCACTGCTTGGCTGTCGTCCTCTGCAAATAATGAAAGAAATACATCCATCTTATTTCATAGCTCTTTTTTTTTTTTTTTTCCGTACAGGGTTTGTGGAGAGCTGGATCCCATCCCAGGAATATAGGAGTGCAAGACGGGGAAAAAACGGCAAACCGTGTGAGAATCAGAACACCCATGCCGTGGCAGACGTGCTCCTGGAGAAGCCCAGGATTTATTAGTCAGGTGAAATTAATAAATATCATCTGATCACCTCCTTGGTCAGGACTAAGAACCTCTATAAACCTAGTCCGGACGTTCTTGCTGTGTGCTGATTGGTCAGTCTCTCCTAGTCCTGCAGAGGAATGTAAAACAGCGGCACAAGTCTTTCCGTCAAGGAAACGAGTCAAAATACACAAGAAGCTTAATTATTTCTGAAATGAGAGGAGAGGTTTTGAGTAGGTTGTAGAAGCTCGAGTCCTGTCTTCCCTGCATTGAGTACCCGCTCCACCCTAAAACCAACACATAAATAGAATGTAGAATGTCGCGACTTGCTGACTTCCTGATCAGATTCACGGCATTTGAGCTTGAAGTGAAAGTGAAGTGATTGTCATTGTGATACACAGCAGCACAACACACGGTGCACACAGTGAAATGTGTCCTCTGCTTTTAACCATCACCCTTGGTGAGCAGTGGGCAGCCATGACAGGCGCCCTTTCAAAACATATAAATTGGCTACATTTTTTTCTACTGAATGAACATGTATGGAAAAAAAGGGTGAACTACCTTAAATGACTGACAAGCTTTCACAAATTGTGCATTAATTAACTCTAAAGTTTTACTCAGTCACTCACTCACTCATTATCCCGGGACACTGGGTGACAGGACAGGGCAGCAGCCCACCACAAACACACAACCTTCACTCACATCGACAGACAAGTCAGAGTTGCAAAGACCTCTAATGTACATGCCTTTTAGATGTTGGGAGGAAACCGGAGAGCAAAGAGGAAACCCACGCCACCTCGGGGAGAGCATTCCAACTCTGCCCACACAAGGAGGCGTGAGACCACGTCACTAACCGCTTACCATAAAGTTTTAGTCTGTATTAAATACATTACCCCAGAGATCAACCAAAAAAAAATCCATAATCTCCATAATTATGACAACACCTGGAAGAGCGTTGAGTGAACGTGAAAGGTGAGTGAAAGTTTGACCCGCCCGTCCTCTGCCACGTTTCCCGGGATGAGCCCGGCAACGCTGCCGGCGCCGTGATGTAATTAAACGTCGTGTCGGAACAGATGATAATGACAGGCATTGTGTGCTCTGAGCCTGTTCCTCCGCTGCTCACTACACACACACACACACACACACACACACAGGAAGCGTAATGATGGAGGAGGGGAGGGAAGTGTCACCTGCAATAAGACAGAAGAGGGACGGAGACAAGCTCCCAGAAGAAGCGGAGGCTTCTCTGACAGCCAGAGAGCGAGCGAGAGATGAAATATCGGCACTCCTTGCCGCGGCGGCGCCGCCAGAACCGGGGAATTTGTTCTTGCCAAGGAAAACGGAATTTAGGCCGCGTGGGGAGGTAAACACCGCAGAGGTCACGCGACAGAGGCCATCTTATCTGCCCCTGCTCCCCGCCACTCTGGCATTTGGTGCCGGCCAGCGGGCTTTCATCTGAATGGGCGATGTCATTTCCTGCTCGCATTGTCCCCCGCCGCACAAAAGAAGCGCGCTTATCAAGATGCCGCCAGTGAACGGGGCCGATGAGCGGCGGATCTCATTGTGCTGTTTTGTTGGGTTTTTTTTTCTCCTTCTACGCTCGCCTGTTGTTAACACGGCTGCACGCGTTCGACTGCGCGGTGAAGGACAAGTCGGGACGCGGAATAATAAAACACAGCATCATGTTTTACAAATCTATCCGTTTTAGCTCTCGCAGCGATTACACATGCACGACTCCGATCTTTCTTTACATTTACATTTACAGCATTTATCAGACACCCTTATGCAGAGTGACTTACAATCAGTATTTACAGGAACAGTCTCCCCTGGAGACACTCAGGGTTAAGTGTCTTGCTCAGGGACACAATGGTAGTAAGTGGGATTTGAACCTGGGTCTTCTGCTTCATAGGCGAGTGCGTTACCCACCAGGATACTACCACCATACTTTACGGATGATGTGCAGGTGATTCACTGCTTTAAAGTGACTGATGGAGAGAAAGTAGCAAAGAAAGTAGTGGGTAAAGTGAACCAGATGAGAACAAAGTCCCAGGTTCAAACCCCATTGGGGGTTGTATTACCATTGTGTCCCTGAGCAAGACACTTAACCCTGAGTGTCTCAGGATACTACTGATTGTAACTACTGATTGTAAGTCGCTCTGGATAAGGCCGTCTGGTAAATGCTGTAAATGCAGATTTGGAATTTGGGTTCAAGAAATTGAAAAAAAAATTGATTGAGGGACAATGAGATAAATGATGGAACATAAAAACGCAAGCCGGGCCAACAACAACAGTAGAACAAGTGCAAACATTAGACTGGTTTATTGTCTATGAAATCCGTACGGACCCTAGAGTGGAGGGGTTCAACACAAAGAGCACTACACGGGTCTGCTCTGGCCAGCTAATCCTGGTGTGTCTAGACAGAAGATCCTCGTAACTAGCCCCTCCACTTCCTGTTTCTCGCAGACATGCACTAGTATGCAATTCACAACACACTGCAGTGAGTAATAAAGGGACAACGTGAAAACACCCCCCTTCCACAAAAGAGTCCTGAAGCATGGGCTGAGATGGCTCTGGCCGTTACTGGGTTGAATGCAAGGCCTTGCGACCTTTTTGCCTACTTCAGCAGAAGTCCTTCTCTCTTCCTTTGGCTCTGAACGGGGTGATGGCGTAAGGAGATTAGAGTGGCGCTCGGCGGTAATAATACACCCGTGCTGATACAACAAAAGCCTCATTAACAGGCAAATACCAGGTGCGAGTGCTTCAGCGCAGGCCCGCCTCGATACCTCGCAACCCATCGCTGAAAGTCAAGCGTCTCGTGTACACGGGCAATAAAATCAAATTCGACAACAGCGCCGCACGTTTAACTGGCGGCGCTTGTCAATTAGTCTCTTTAAAAAACACGTATGTACTCACATCGCTGAAAACAAGCCCAACATCTTTTATTATGAGCACCTTGTGACTCGCTATGGAATATCATCTTCCTAAGTGCTTGTTAACTTTTTAATTTATCCCACGGGGTTGCATGGGAATAAATACAAGCGGGCTAATAGGATTGCAGCTGCAGCGAAATAATAAAACAAAAGCGACAAAGGAGGACGGCGCCCCCGCTGCGGAAAACCCATCAGGCAACAACTTCCAGTGTGAACCCTTCATAACGGCAGCATTATGAAATGGGATGTTGTGACACCATATTAAGCACACTGTAAGTCTGTGTTATTATGGATTCATGGTGAAAGTCATCATGGTTTTAATTTAGCCAGAGCGATGAGCTGAAATGTCTGCAATATTGGCTAAGCGTGTGTGCAATTATTTACGAGCAAATACGGATGCAGAGGCTCATGGAGAACAGGAAATTACTCTCTGTGGTAACACAATTCATCACGAATTGTATATTGTACCAGACAAAAAAAAAAACACTACGCCTGCATTGTGATGACTTTATAGTCTGCATTGCACAGTTTCATCCCGCTGTTTTCATTGGCTGAGAGGAGTCCTGCATGTGACAATGGGCCAGGATTAAAGAACTGATAATGTGCGTGGCGGTGTTGGGCGGTGTAACGAATTAGCTCAAGAGGAAATATCTATAATTAATTATAACTGGTTATAATTAACAATAAACATTTAGATTAGATTTTGGGATAAACTGTAGCAGAATTAATGTTACAATTACTTGATCTGTCCGTCCACGGAGCAGATAATATAATTATTTATCAATTCTGGGAACGATTATCCCCCCTCTTGCCAGGAAAGGTAGCTTTCCCACTAGCAGTAACTTAGCATGTAAACTTAAAGGGTCAAACGTTCAGTGACTCCAGATGTGAGCAGCACACAGAAACAAACGATTGTGAATTTAAAGAATTTAATAAACACGGCTATAGGTAACATACAACAATTAGACAAACATATACATACAGGGTAAAGAAAGTGATGAAAAGAGAATGGCAGTATTACACATCAATTACCACAGCCTAATGAGAATCGCCAGAGAATTCTTATGTTCACCTTAAAAAGGGGTTTAGACGTGCATAGTTACTTGCATTGGTCCTTATTTCATGCAAAGAGTCCTGATGCTGTAGGGTCACGATCCTTGATCCGTAGGTCTGGCGTTGGAGGTTCTCCTTGAAGGTAAATATTGCCAAAGAGTAACAAAGTGTTGAAAGAAAAGGTGTCTCGGAAGGAAGAAGAGAAAATCTGAGCATTCGTGCCTGTGTGACGCTCCCTTTTGAATGCTTTCTGGCACGCCCATCATGTGGCCTGAATAGCCAATCACAAGTGTGACATCTTGGCGGGAGAAGTTCCCCTTTGTCTGGGTTTACGACTGACCGGAATGTTTATGGCTGGTCCAGAGAGAGACTGTAGTTTGTTGCAGTTACAATTTCTACCTTATAGGAATTGTATGATGTATTTTGTGATCACATGGTATGCATCACTGTTCCAGTAGTAAAGAGAAGTTCCTTCTGACACCAAGAAAGGGACCTTTAGGAGGTAGGAAAGTAGAGATACACTTATACACTTAATTATAGGTAATTAAAGTTTACCTAATGTACAATAGAAAGTTGTAACTAGTATAATTCATACAAGGGAACGTACACACAACGCGTGCATATACGGGATCCACTTATAATCACATATTCCTAGCACAAGATACAGACAATATGTTTTAAGTGTGTGCGTGATTGTGTATTGCGACGGTGGGGCCAGGCAGGAGGTCTTTGGAATGCTTTGAAGCTTGGAGCCCCGATGAGCAGTTTGCAGACCCCGTCTGCTTCGCATCGTCTTGGTGACAGTGGGGGCAGACGGGACAATCAGGCTGAGGGTCCAGGTTGTAATTTGTATGTAAATGTCAAAGGTTAAAAGGTTCTTTGAAGATCAACCATCTATGATCCTACGCAGACGCTACATTTGTGACAGTGGGGGAAGACGGGACGATCAGAGTGAGGGTCCAGGGTTGTAATTGGTATGTAAATGTCAAAGGTTAAAAGGTTCTTTGAAGATCAACCATCTGTGATCCTACGCAGACGCTACAAATCCCCCCTTGTGGCTGAAAAGTGTTCAACTAGAAACCTTATCAGACACATTGGATCATGAAGGTGGGATGACAGATGGATCCTGTAAGTCAGATAGCAGGTGGATCAGCAAGCCTTTGGGTCTTCCATCCGGGTGTTCCCCTTGGTCAAGTTCAGCACTGCCTCCGCCTGGGGTACTCTCCTACGGCGGTTTTTCTTGAAAGGTCCGGGGAAATGCAGCCGTGCACCGGTTCATGGACCTTTGCACCAAATTTACTCTGTTAAACAGGACGGAGGCAAGGCCGAGAGTTAGGGTGCAACTGATCGCTGTGGCGAGGCAAAGAGCTGTGTCGGCCGCAGTCCAGGATCGGGCAACAGGAAAGTTGGTCTGGACAGGTTGCCTAGACAATGCTTGGAGGGCTGTGTCGATTGGGGTGATATCAATTATCTGAGACCCCCCTTCCTCAATGCTCTGTTCCAGTTCGGGCTCCAGGGTGAGGCTGTGATCCTTGAAGAAAGATGGAAGTTCCACCGCAGACTGGTACTCGTCGCTTGGTGTGTCGTGAGCATATATTAGCATGACCCCCCTTAGGCACTGTGGCACCACAAGCCTTGGCGCAGTGACGTCATCAGGGCAGTACCCAAGAATATTGTGCGTCACACACAGCATAGGTTTCACGTTGAGTAGTGCTTTGAGGGTTGGCGTATTGGCCATTTGTGCAGCTGTGATAGGGCGGTTGGAGGGGTCAGAGAGGTGGTGAGGGATAGTGTGTATAGCTGGGTCAGAGGCCTGCATGTCAGCAATGTCCATGGTGGTGATTTGAGGAGCCAGCGTAAGCGGCTGTGAGGCGGTCATTGAAGTGGGCAGAGTCTGTTTGCTGCGGGTTATGGCAGCCACATTAAGGGTGGGTGGGTGGGAAGGTGGATGCCATAACTCGCCGTGTAGTGCACCTGCTGTAGCCAGCTGGAAAGTGCATAGTGATGACCTTGAACCTTGCTCTTGGGTCGGTGTGTTCCCGCAGTTGTTGGCGAGACCTTCTGTGGCCTTTGTGACCTGGCAGTCTGTCTGGCGTGATCTTGGTGACTGAGGAGGCAGAGGTTCTCGCACTTGAGCCCAAATTTTTAGATGTTTGAAGTCCAATAGGGGCTCAAAGCGGTCTAGCAGGTCTTTTCCAATAAGGAGAGGGTATGTGTCAAATGGAGAGATGTACACCGGGTGTACTAAGGTCATAGGGCCGATGGTTAGGTGGATGGGAGCTAGTTGTTCTAGTTGTACATCATTTTGGCTGTATGATTGTACGTTCAGCACACAGTTCTTATATTCGAGAGTTCGATTCTGTCTCTTGGCAGCAATCTGAAGTCTGTCGAAAAGCTGGGCTGACATCAGAGTCAGGTCTGCTCCCGTGTCCACCAGGGCCTCTAGCCTTACCTCATTCTCCAAAGTGGTGGTCAGGTACAGTTTCTTGGCTACCCCCCTTTCAATTAGGTTCCCCAACAGTCTTGGTATTGGGGCTTGTGTGGTAATCGGTAAGCAGTCAGGACCAGTCTCCCGTGACTCTTCCGGCAGACAGACCACCAAGACAGCACTCTCAGGTACATCAAGGTCCTGGCTTGAGGTGTGATGCTGGGAGTTGGCTGGTTCTGATGGTTCCATAGTAATCTGCTGTGGTTGCGTGATATCACTTGGTGGTGGGACCTCTCGTTCTGTGGTCAGCAGAGGATTATGTTTGAGTTGGTTAGGAGGATTATGTTGAGGGGACTTTGATTGGGTGATAGGGTCAGACTGCACGCTTAGTCATGCCTGATCTGACTCATCCTTTTTGCCCCCCCTCTGGTGCCTTTCCTGGAGGAGTTCCTTCAAAACTCTCATGATCTCTGCTGCTTCAGATGTGGCTTCCCAGTTTGGTCCTGCTGGTGATTTAAATCTGGACTGATCCAGAGAGTGTTGAGAAGGGTTCGGCTGCTGCCAATCTGATCTTGACGCTTGTGTTGCTGAAAATTGGCTCCTTCTGGGTCGTCTCTTTCCTTCCCATGTGGCTTCATCCCTTGGGTTGGAGGGTGGTTGTGACCTGTCCCAGGATCTTCCGGAATGACCAGTTTGGTGTTTGTGTCGGGCCCCGTCATGTCCACGCTGCCCCCTGTTGGCTGGAAAGGTTCGTGACCATCTGTTGTCATGGTGGCTTTGCTCGGCGCCCTCTAGAGTGAGTTCTGCACTCTGAGTGGAGACAGGATAGATGGTGTGGGTTTTCGCTGTCTTTTCCGAAACAGCTCTTTGTTTGGCGAAGGCCTTGTGGGCCAAGTCTCTCAGCTGTTGGGTGGACATCGTCCGTGGGCATGCCAGAACCCCCAGATAGTGGCTTACTGTGGGGTGCAGGTTCCGGAGGAACAGGGATCTGAAATTGAAATCGTCCTCCATTCCTGGCTCGTTGCGTGCTCCGAAGTAGGCCTGTCGGAGTCTGTTGTAGTAGGCTTGCGTGGTTTCCTGTCTGCCCTGTTTAAGGTCCATGGCAGTGATCAGTCCATGCTCTGATTCTGGGTCAGAGAACTCCCTGATTAGTGCTTGCTGCAGTTGCTGATGATCCATTTTGACGCTCTCTGGCTGTCGGTCCAGGAAACTGCGCACCTCACGGCTAGCAGTGATTCTGAGCAGATAAAGTCTGTCGCGTGTGGTAGCGTTAGCGACAGTTTGCAAGTGGAAGTCCACATCATCGAGGTATGAGTGGACATCATGGCCTCCTGCAGGGTTGGGAGTGAAAATAGGAATGTTCCTCGCCAGCTTATCCAGTTCCTTGGTTGACACACCATGACTGGAATGTAGTCTTTGAGAGGGTTCCCACCCCCTTGCTGCTGGCGGGGGGTTTGGGATGCTGGCAGGTGATGTCCTGTGCACTGGGCTCTCCTCCCTTTTGCTGCTGGTTAGGGGAAACTCTGCGGGGTGCATCTCTCTTCTAGGGTCATCGTGCAGTCTGTATGAGTGCTTGAGCTCTCTGCGAACTGTGTCAAGTTCATGTTTCAAATAGTCTCTTTGTTGGGACAGAGTACTGACCTCGGCCCGGGCAGTTTGCAGGTGGCCCTCACAGGCCCTTGCCCAGGCTTCTCTTTCTTTAAGTTCAGTCTCTGCTCTCATCAGGAGGGTCTTAGCCTCGTTGAGATTTTCCCTCAGCTCTTCTCTGGCGTCCTTTTCCTGCTCTTCCCGGTGTGCTGTGTCCACGCGGAGATCAGTCAAGGCGTTCTGGAGTCTCTCCAATTCCTCCTGTAGCTCTGGGTGCTGTTTGTGTGCTGTCCTGTCCTGAGTCTCCAGTTGCTCCAGTTGTCTTCGAACGAGCGTCAGATTCCTCTGTGCTCTCTCATCCTGAAGCTTTAGTGCTGCAGTCCGCCGTTCCTGGTGGTGGATTGTTGCTTCACTCAGCTTTGCCTGGCCGAGGAGGTTGTGAGCCAGTGATGCGGTGATCTTGGCCAGCTCCTTGTGGCTGTAGTCCTGCGTCGGATCGCGGGCCATCAAGATGCTCAGGTTGTCGTCAATCTGCTCTTGGCTCAGGTTCTGCAGGTCCCCGGTGGGTTCATGAAGAAGATTGCTAGTCAGGGCGTTCAGCCAGACTTCTAGACGATCCCAGTGGGCCTCAGGGCTGGATGATCGAGACATGTTGGCTTGCTGGTCAGGCGAGAGAGGGAGAGAAAGGGAGCGAGAGAGGGACAGCACAAAACAAAACCAATGCAAGTCCTACCAGTGTTAATGACTGCGCCTATAGTACTTAGATTTGACTGCGTGACAGTCTTAAGACTTTGGCAGCTTGGGTTGTCAATGTATTACTCAGCCTTCCCTGATGATTCTCAAAGGTTTGGTAAACAAACAGAAACCAGGTGAAGACAAACAAACAAATACGCCAAACACAGAGGAGAGGTATAGGATTGGTAGGAGCACTACCTATAAGTAAACACACAGGTGTAGAACATAGAAATCGATTCTAAATTTAAATTCAAACACTGTTTAGACTAAAATTTAAATAAATCCAAACAGGAGAGAGAGAGGCTTGACTCAGTAATAACAAGAATCAAGTTAAGAGGCAAAGAGTCAGACTAAGCCTTTCAGATAAACTGGCAGGCTTAGGCCAACCCACCAAGAAAACCCACCTACTGAGACCGGCCACAAGGTGGCGTGGGTGAGCCCCAAGGGTTAGAACAGAGGGGGTGGAGTTGGAATTTAGGAGTGTTAGACAGGGTGTGGCAGGACTTCTTCGCTGCCTTTCACACATTAACAATTAAAAACAGGAATTCTTCGCTGCTTTAAAACAAATGCAATTTAGCTGCACCAAAAGGGGTGTGTGGCAGGATTTCTTCGCTGCCGTTACACACTAAAAATTAAAAACGGGATTTCTTCGCCGTTTTTACACAAATGCAGTTAGTTGCACAGCAATGTGTGGGCAGGATTTCTTCGCCGCCTCTTACACACTAACAATTAAAAACAGGGTTCCTTAGCTGTTTCTACACATATGCATTTAGGGCTCTCATTTACGAATAAGGCCTATAAAAAGATGACAAGAGGAACGTCGCTCAAATCAATCTTTATCGCGATGAAGGAAGATTTCTTCGTTCCAACAGGCGATCTGATAATATTAAAATGTACAGCAAGGAGATTTCTTCGTCTTTACAGCACAATTTTAATATTATGAACTAATGGCTGTGTACTTTAACAGACAATGGCTGTTGAAATACACATATGGAGGTGGTCTTGAACCAACCAATCACGAGAGTGAGTCTTGCCTCACTTTAAGCTTGCATAAAAACACAAAAAGATTGTTACTGAGTTTGCTCACAAAATAAGTTTGAACGTGCCCGCATTCTCCACCATTAAATGTAACGAATTAGCTCAAGAGGAAATATCTATAATTAATTATAACTGGTTATAATTAACAATAAACATTTAGATTAGATTTTGGGATAAACTGTAGCAGAATTAATGTTACAATTACTTGATCTGTCCGTCCACGGAGCAGATAATATAATTATTTATCAATTCTGGGAACGATTATCCCCCCTCTTGCCAGGGAAGGTAGCTTTCCCACTAGCAGTAACTTAGCATGTAGCTTAAAAGGTCAACGTTCAGTGACTCAGCTGTGAGCAGCACACAGAAACAAACGATCGTGAATTTAAAGATTTTAATAAACACGGCTATAGCTAACATACAACAATTAGACAAACATATACATACAGGGTAAAGGAAAGTGATGAAAAGAGAATGGCAGTATTACACATCAATTAACCACAGCCTAATGAGAATCGTCAGAGAATTCTTATGTTCACCTTAAAAAGGGGTTTAAACGTGCATAGTTACTTGCATTGGTCCTTATTTCATGCAAAGAGTCCTGATGCTGTAGGGTCACGATCCTTGATCTGGCGTTGGAGATTCTTCTTGAAGGTAAATTTTGCCAAAAGAGTCAAAGTGTTGAAAGAGGTGTCTCGGAAGGAAGAAGAGAAAATCTGAGCGTTCGTGCCTGTGTGACGCTCCTTTTTGAATGTTTTCTGGCACGCCCATCATGTGGCCTGAATAGCCAATCACAAGTGTGACATTTTGGCGGGAGAAGTTCCCCTTTGTCTGGGTTTACGACTGACCGGAATGTTTATGGCTGGTCCAGAGAGAGACTGTAGTTTGTTGCAGTTACAATTTCTACCTTATAGGAATTGTATGATGTATTTTGTGATCACATGGTATGCATCACTGTTCCAGTAGTAAAGAGAAGTTCCTTCTGACACCAAGAAAGGGACCTTTAGGAGGTAGGAAAGTAGAGATACACTTATACACTTAATTATAGGTAATTAAAGTTTACCTAATGTACAATAGAAAGTTGTAACTAGTATAATTCATACAAGGGAACGTACACACAACGCGTGCATATACGGGATCCACTTATAATCACATATTCCTAGCACAAGATACAGACAATATGTTTTAAGTGTGTGCGTGATTGTGTATTGCGACGGTGGGGCCAGGCAGGAGGTCTTTGGAATGCTTTGAAGCTTGGAGCCCCGATGAGCAGTTTGCAGACCCCGTCTGCTTCGCATCGTCTTGGTGACAGTGGGGGCAGACGGGACAATCAGGCTGAGGGTCCAGGTTGTAATTTGTATGTAAATGTCAAAGGTTAAAAGGTTCTTTGAAGATCAACCATCTATGATCCTACGCAGACGCTACATTTGTGACAGTGGGGGAAGACGGGACGATCAGAGTGAGGGTCCAGGGTTGTAATTGGTATGTAAATGTCAAAGGTTAAAAGGTTCTTTGAAGATCAACCATCTGTGATCCTACGCAGACGCTACACAATGGGGCTCTAGACTAGACTATAGAAATGTGATTGGCTTTTGATGAGGTCTTTGCACAGGGATGATTTCAATTCTCGTCCCCATCTGTCCCAGAATATATCAAATCCCTCAGCACCTCATCCCCAAAAACTATCCCCATCCCATCCCTGCATTCACCAAAACAGTAACAATACTGGAACACCAGCAGCACCCACCTTAACAGGGTAGAATCTGTTCTAAAAGCTATTCGAATGTTGAAACTATTGTTTTTTTTCAAGGATTGATGAAGCCATGGAGATTTGAACAATATGAAGCGGTGTACCTACGCATGAATAAAATACAGCATAATTATTTCTCATGACTTTGACCTGTTTACCCAGTTTTACCTTCCTCATCATTTAAACAAACAGACATTTTATTGGAGTTCATAATGTATGTATTTCTCAGACCCTGTAAAAGCCAGTACCTGTAAAAGTCTTCTAGATTTCATACTTTTCATTTCACATGTGAGGCTATTTAGCCCACAGTTTTACTCCCGGCATCATTAAACAGATGTGTGTGTGATATGGGCGGCTCATTAATTATCTGCAGAAATAAATTGCCATGTTATTAATAAATTCTTCATAAGATTAACTAAATGATGTACTGTTTAGCCCATCTTCCGCTTAATGACTTTTTCATGGTGTCATTTTTTTTTTTTACGTCAAAGGAAACAGAAGGCTAGTCTCTTAATCTCAAGGCTTCCCAAGGTCAGTGTATATGTTCACATCCAATGCCTGAACAGGTTTATTAGAGACTGATTAATGCTAACATATGGATTTTGGTAAAAAAAAAAGGATCTGCATCTACCATGTCAATAAAGACATCTTCAGAATTCAGCGAAGTTAGATTTTTAGCCCTCTGTCTGTCCCAACCTGCATACCAGTTCACCCAGGCAATAAACATTTAAAATGCTTGATAGCAGGCCACATGGAGTCATCTGAACAAATAAACCAGAATACTTGCAGGGCTTGCTGAACCAGAAAGACCTGAGCCTTGCAGAAGTATCTACTAACACTGGTTCAATAGAAACTACTCTCATTACATGACACGGGCACTGAAGAGACAAGAAAGCAAAACCTGCGTCAAGAGTTTGTACTGTTATTTAAAATGATTCCTTAGGCAGTAATCCTACATTCATTAGCCTACAGCGCTCTATAGGCACAGCAAACACTGAGCTTCTGGGAAGGATGAAGGCTTTATTGGCTGCATGTGTACAAGATGCAAGGTAGAAAGCAATTTTAATGACAGTTTTTGTTTGAGTGACATGTCAACCTCAGGGAAAAAAACTGAAGACATAAACAATTTCACTGATTTGAGTCTAATTTTAATTTAAATTTAATTTACATCATATTATGGAACAGCTTTTGCAAACCATGGGGGATTTCAGAAGTCACACTGAAAAAGTGAACACTGTCAGTAGCATTACAGTAAAGTAAAATAATAATAAAAAACTATTTACTCATAAGTATAAATTAAACAGCTTAGTTTAAAAGAGCAAACTAATATTTTTTGACTAAAACATTAAACAAACAACAGCTACAGTGCACCCATACACTGTAACAAGTGAACGTTGGCTAAATCTAAAAAAAAAATTAAGTAATCTGTCACATCTAATATTTTAGCAATAAATCACTCAAACCAGCAGTAACAGATTACAATTTACAAGTTTAGCCAGTGTTAACTTTTTTCAGTACAGTTAGAGCTACATAAAAAAAAACACATTATAAATAGAAAAGAAAGTGAAGTAATTGTCAACGAGAAACACAGCACACTACATGGTGACACAACGAAATGCATTCTCTGCTTTTAACCATCACCCTTGGTGAGCAGTGGGCAGCCCTGACAGGCGCCCGGGGAGCAGTGTGTGGGGATGGTGCTTTGCTCAGCGGCACCTTGGCGGTTCTGGACTCAAACTGAGAATCTTCTGATTACGGGGCCGCTTCCTTACCCACTAGGCCGCCCGCCTGGCCAACCACTGCCTCACTACTACCACTACACTAACACTACTACAGTCCCTGACAAAAGTCTTGTCACTTATCTATTTTGTAGAAGCTATTAACCTGACTTAATCAATTGGTGTTAGAAATAGCTCTGCATTGAAATAAATGAGTTTCACTGAAAAAAGATTAATCGTTTAATCAAGACAGAAAGGTCAAATTTTCTATACAGAAATTGAACAAATTTACTGCAAATACAAAAACTTGTCAGCAAATTAAGTACTGTGCTGTGAGATCCAAATTGAATATATTGTATGACTCCCATGAGCTTGAAGGACTGCATCCATGCGGTTTGGCAAGGATTCATACAATTTATTGATTAAGTAATCAGAAAATAGCAAAGAAAGCAGTCTTGCATGCCTCCCAGAGTTCATCAATATTCTTTGGTTTTGTCTTCCCTGCTTCCCCTTTCATCCTACCCCACACATGCTCAATGATGTTCATGTCTGGTGACTGGGCTGGCCAATCCTGGAGCATCTTGATCTTCTGCAATATTTGCAGTGACTGTGGTGTAATTCAACAGAAGATTCATCTGAAAAATCCAGTTTTCCAGCATCCATCCTTTTAGCAGGTTGTGGGCCTTGGCACACGGTTTTTCCATTGTCTTATGTTTAGTGCTGGCTTCTGGGCACTGATTCCACCATGGAAGCCGTTTCGAGACAGAATCGAAAAAACTGTTCTGGTTGACACAGGGACTTCAGGTGACCAGGTCTCGTGGAGCTCTTCTCCAGTGGAAAATGGGCTGGCCTTAGATTTTCGAGCCAACTAACGGTCCTCTCGATCAGTTGTCTTTCAGGGTCTGCCTGACCTGGGCTTGTCAAATACGTCTCCAGTCTCTTCAAATCTTTTTTTTATCCTCTGTACTTGACGCTGAGACACACTGAAGGTATCTGCCACATCAGCAGTGGATCTGGTCTCCAGCCTCTTGATAATCGACACTTTAGTCTCAAGGTGAATGTTTGCAGAGGTCTAGTTGCAGTTGATGTGAAGGTCTAGTGTACTGGGCTTCTTTTTATACCCCTGAGACCTAATTGATCCATTATTAGTCACAGCTCATATGACAAGGCGACAACTCTTATGTCTTTGCAAAAATTGACTCCATGGGCTTTACCAAGCTTTGAATATTAGAATACTTTTTGACATTTTTTTTTGTACTGAGACATTATTACAAAAGCTGTTGGGAATAAAATGAGCCATTCTTGATCAGAAATATATTTCAGCAGCACTTCAGGCCAATTTGTTCACAAGACTTTTGTCAGGGAGTGTACGTCCTGTAGTAATTACAGATAAAAAGAGGGCAAATGTCTTTGACCTGAAGTCTAAAAAATACATTTGTAGGAATATGTTATGAAGAAATGAAAAGTGAGTTTTACAAATGAAATTAAAACTGAAACAGGACTGTGAATGGTTCCCTGATGCACTTTTCTGCTTTTCTGCAAAAGACATGGCCTTTCTGTATTTTCAGACTGTCAGTTCAGCATATAGGCAGACAATGAAAGACACATCATAGATTGCTGACTCCACTGGTAGACACAGCTGTCAGTGTGGGAAAGAGTCCAGATGCTGAGCAAAGCAGAGGATGCAGTCACAAGGTCTCATGAGAAGGCTTAGTCATAAGCTTGCCTTCATTTATGATTACAGGAACCAAACACACAAAGGCTTCCAGTGTCAATCCACGCCCGCATGATGGTGTTCATTGCCAGAATACAGCTGGGCGTGGCTGGAAAAGCCTGTAATCGCTGCTCTTGATTGACACAGCAAACCTGGTCTGTGGCATTGCTTGATAAACCCCTAAATCTGCCCCCGCATCGACTGGGGTCTGTCATCTCTGTGAAAATCATGCGGCGATGCGCGGATGGCGGCCATATGGGCCAGCACCTTGCAGGCAGACGAGTGGGCTTCTGCTGCTGTCCAGCTCTATCATTTAGCGGCCACAGCTCTGCATGTGCCGTCAAGAGTGAAGTGGTGAAGAGGCTGGAGCCTCCCCCCCCCCCCCACCTCTGCTGTTATTACTGTGTAAATGCTGGCGTCAGGCCCGATGGAGAAATTCGGCCGTCAAGGGGAATTCCAGCTCCTGTTTCGACGAATAAATTCGCTGTCAGTCAAATGCCCTTGCATTTGTGATGTGGGTGACAGGGGCTTGACAGCTGAGACGAAGACATTAATGCAATGTCAGAACCTTATCTCTTGTGTAGTAGCAACAGCTCTCTTTCATAACGCCAGGGTTCGGGTGAAGCAGGAAAAAAAATTGTAGACAAACAGGCAAAGGAGGGTGTTGACACGCAAAGACGTCTACTAACGGCTCGTTTGTAACTTTTTTAATTAACTCATGACTATATTAATGCTCACATCAGCGAGTGCAGGTGCTGCTTGAGGGTGACTATGGTGCGGGCCGGTTTGTCAAGGTCGCACACGTGCACTTTTAGTGAGTATGTAATTTATTTAAATGTTACATGTAGCACCAAGAGTGGTTTCGTTTCACTATGTACTGCAAGTAGACGAATTGACAACAAAGCTCACTTGAACTTGACAATGGAAATGTGAGGAATGGGCAGAAACTGGCCGCCGAGAGTAGGGATGTCGGCATCAATGATCAGCATGACAGAACGCGAGTTCCTGCTGTCAGACGGGCGTCCAGAGGAAATGAGAGGCCTTCGTGGCGTCTAGTCGCCAGCTGTACCCTGCAGCGCTACCTGAGGCCCAGAGGTGCCCACTTCTGTTTGTCTCGATTTACTCAGGAAGACTCGCCTTCTCCCCCTTCCTCTGACATACGACAAAAGAGAGGACATTGATTTCTTTGCTCAGATCTCCCGGCTTTACAAAAATAACACCAGTCTGGGGGAAGAAAAGGAGGTCATTGAGTCAATAAATTATTGATTTCCTTAAGAAGGTAATTCCGCAGTTCCCTTTCTTCTGTCCCTCTCGCTCACCCATGCTCTTCTGCTGAAAAGGTACACAGTAAAGACCTCGGAGCCAAATGCTTGCCTTGCAAAACACTTCCAAGATCAAGGAGCAAAGTGCACAAGGTTCGGGAGTGACGTCGGCTTCGCCGAGAGGAGGGTGGGGGTGTTTTGGAGTTTCGTGTCACTGAGGCACTACTTCATGCATAGGTGCCCATATCTGGCATTTCCTCAGCAAAGTGCCTGATCAATAATGAAAGGATGCATGCGGCAGAGAACACTGGAAGGTGAATGAAATACAGACAAATAACGTAAATAAAAATAGGACTAAATTCTCGTTTATCAGGGGATTTCTTAGCTCAGTGTTTTTGAGGGTACAGTGGGGGGAAAAAACTTGAACAACCTGCATGTTCACCTGCCAAATGAACACCCCCAGGCCATGGGCGTTACATAATGAATGTCTGAACCAGAAAGTTGCAGCAAGATTTACGCAGAACTCCGTTAAATAATCACACGCAATGAAACTTATTTTTTCCACATCCTAAATTTATTTTAAAAAGCAAATCTTTAATCGTCCCATCTCAAACAAAACCATTTTACAAAGAAATAAAAACATCTGCAAAGGCATTAAAAAAAATCTTGCACTCTAGCAGCATCCAAACACTGGGAGTACCCAGAAATATTTCTTAATGTATATAATTATAATTTTTCTTCCAGGGAGGGATCTATACACGTTACTGCCAATACAGGACTATTAAACCTTTTTAGTACAGAGAATGAAAACCCAGCTTTGATTTCCGGGGGTTAAATAAGGGTTAATAAGAGTGTGGAGGACGAGACACCTTTTTTCGTTTCGTTGGGTCGTAGCGGCTCACAATCACTCCTCTTCGCGTCTGATGGACTGAAATGAAATAGAGACGTAGTGTGAAACTGCATGGGCTGGGGAACGCGTGCGACAGGAAAAGCTGGAGGCAGCAGGGGGGTGTGAGGGTGTGTGTTTCGGGACGTCACTGGAAACAGGGCAGCCATCCTCTCACGTTAGCACTGACGAGATGAGGCAAGCGGTTTTGTACCGCGCCGGTTGACATGACCCCTTTGACACGGTTGCGGGGAGCGCTCGCCCGCCACCAGCCGTTGGGGTGTCAGTGTCATATCAGCTCCTCGTGCCGAACACCGTCTGTGTCATGCGACATGAGTGACTCAACATTCTGAACGCCTGGGTTTCGAAACGGTGTGAATCGTGGTGTAACACTTGGTGGCAGGTGTGAGATTTGCCACAGGAACTGTCAAGTGAACTAATGGGGGGGGTCATAATAAAGAATAATAATAACCTATCGCAAGGGCCATGTCCAACCCAAATACCATGTATAACGTTTATATAACGTTCATTAATTTTTTTTTTTTTTTTTTAGACACTCATTTTGCAGATCAAATATACCAAATTACAACAGTCAGTGCTACAGAGAACAGTTTTTGACTATAAACTCACCATACATACTGCTGCTAGGACAACAGATTACATCTCACTGTACAAAAAAAATAAAACTAATTACAAAGGGAGAGATTTACAGTACACGTACATCCAAAGAATGTGTTAAACAGACAAGGAGGACCCGGCGGCCTCTCCACGCAACACGGGAAGAAAAGCCGTAAAGCCAGGGATCCGGTAGATTAGCGTTACGGCGAGGGAGAGCACGCCTCTTTAAAATACCAAAGACCTAAATACACACCTCGGCACGGTACATACGACTACATTCATGTTAGAGTTCACAAGGTGCCACCCGGTTCAAGCAAAGACCACCTGAAAGCGCCCCTCACCGGCAGACACGCGCTCTCGTATTGATCCCTTTACTTCTCTTCCTTCTTCCCCGCTTTCCCGACATAACACTGCCCTCAAATCCAACGTCCACCGCAAACAGTCGCCATTAGCATGTTAGTGTTAGCGTGTGTCAACATGGCCGCTAAGGCTCGCAGAGTTGGGGCTCTGCAGCTACGCTGTTCCAGTATGTGCTAAAGGTCAAAGGGGAGGGGTGGATGATTTGAATCGTTTTGCCGTGTTAAGTTTCCGCTCCGTTTTTTTTTCCCCCTTCAGGGCTTCTTGTCTATGGAGCTGAGGAACCATTCGGTGAACCTCCGGAGCTGGGCGGCGGCAGTCTGGCTTTCCTTGTGGAGCCTCAGGTTGTCCTGCCTCAGGTGCAGTACCTGCTCCTGCAGCATGGCCTTATCCTCTTGCTCCTGGAGAGCGAAAAGAAAACCGGTTTCCAGTGCGTTAGTCTCAGGAAACACGGACTTTTAATATCCGACCAGAGAACCTCACCTTTCTGAGGTCATACTGAAGCTGCCTGAGAATCACCTCCAGCTGATTGACTTTTCCGGTGAGCAGGGTGGGAGAACCTTCCCTGTGGGTAGAGAGCGGGAAAGAGGACATATAATTGACTTTACTCATCCAATCGTTTATTTTTTTCCAACCGTGAATATAAATTATACCCAAGATGCAATGCACTCTGGTGATAAACAAATTCAGCTTGGCAGGAGCGGCAGATATGTTAATGAGAGAGTCGCCTGGGAGGGATTTATAATGGAAACGCGCAGGCTCCTCCATTATTCAGACATACCATTCAAAACTACAGAAAATTATACGGTTTCACTATAGAAGTGTCAAAATGTCAAACTGGGAAAGGTTTTAAATTGTGGCAAAAACCAAAAACATCAAACATTTAGCAATTATTGATAGAGGTTTTCTGCTTGAGAATTATTAGCTTTGTACAGACAGCTCATGATATTTTGCATCACAATTAAGACTCTGCAACACGTCTGGGCCTTCAGAGCCTCTAGAAACAAGCCGATCTCCACAGCATTGCTCCGCCCTCGACTCACCCCGCCTCCAGGGCTCCATCCTCCCCCATCACCACGCGGTGCCTCAGCTCCTGGGCGGGGTCCAGGCCCTGCTTGTTCTGCTCGGCTTCAGTCAGAGAGCACAGCGAGGCCACACTCTGGACTGCAAACATCAAATTACAAGAGAACTTTGGCAGAATATGAACACACAAAACAAAAAGTACATAAAAACGACCCGTTTAATGTGGCATTTATGAGAAACATGAACATGCAGCAGCAGAAGGGGGGGGGGGGCTGAATCATCCCAGTCCAGACTTCTACAGCATATAATTTAAAAGTGCTGTCAGCGTTAAGCACAATGAGCGGTGAGTCACAGTCATCACACAGGAGGAGGAGGAAGCAGTAAAACTGATTTGTTAGTGTCATAAAACCTGGTGACAAATGCGACGTTCACCTAGAGACCGTGTCTTTTGGCATCGCTCACCCCAGTTCGAAAAAATGATATCAATCCCAAGAATCAGCGAAGCACTGCTCTCGCTAAATGATCCTCCTTACACAAAAAAAAACGCTAGACAACCAGGCCCCACCACACAGGCAGGGGCGGAAGGGACAAGACAGTCCATGCTCAGTAATGGAGGCTCATTAAGGAGCTGTACCCCCATTTTGGCACCAATTAAGGCCGCAACGTTATCACTCTGTCCCTCTCCCTCTTCCACTGGGGGAGGTCACGTGTGCATTAAAGGTTAATAATGTGAGCAGGACGGCAGTTGCACGGCGCAAAGCGGCGACAGCTACACCTCCCGTCGAGGAAAAGCACGCTAAAGAGAACCATTACCCTCCAATAAGGGCGCTAAAGGAGCACTTTACAGGGCAGAGGAGCGGAAAAGCTCAGGGACGGAGCGGAGGACATCACTCACACAGTTCATCCGCTGAATGCAGAAGCGCCGCGGCCTGAGGCTCAGCACTCGGGTCAAGTGCAGTGCAGCCTTTTTCTTTCTCTCTGCCCTGACACAATGCGAGGGTTCCTCAGAGGTACACAGGCCAGTCAATACACTGATGAAATGTAATTTACCTTTTTTTTTTACATATAGTCAAAGTATGAAACAAAGTTCTCATAAAAATCTGTAGCAGAGATTTGATCCAATATATTGGGTCTTGATATAGAAATACAATTTACAGAATGAAATGATTGTGAACAAGTGTGTCATACAAATAGAGATAAAGGATCATTTCACACATTAGGCTCCATCACCCAGCCCTAGTCCCAAGTGTATTTAATAAAGGAGAAGACACCTATTCTAACACCTCGGGCCCTTTGTCATTAACACAATCATCTGGAATAGAAGTCAGGCTGCAGGAGGCAATTATCCGAGTTGGAAAGCAGAGGCTCGTTACCGCAGCTCGGCAGAAGGTGCTTTAAAAAAACCAATACCAGCCACACGAACGGCTCGTCTATAAAGGTGCGCTAATCGAGAGTCATGACTGCGCTCATGACTGCTAACTAGGTCGCGAATAAAAGCAGAGTTTCAACTCACTAACACGCTTTACTCAAGCCTCAGTGGCCAAAGTTCATTTGTTGCTTGGGTAGAAAAGGTTCCAGGCCAAAGGCACCGACTTTCCCAGGAAAAATCGCGGCCCCCCTCCTTCCGCTGAGATCCCGGTCAAAGGTGCCGGGCAGCCATAATTGCCCTAAACAGAAGCAGCCAAGCCAGAAATGTATAATTAACGCGAAACGCTGGCTTGAGTCACTTCCCCTCTGTGGCTCCTGGCTGGGCGTGCTCTGCGATAATGGCTTCATCTCTGCGAGCTCAAAATAAACCCAGCTCCTCTTAATTAACACCTTGAGGAACAATGGACTTGCGGAGGACAACGTGAAGTGGCGGACGGGGAGGAGAGGGCTGGAGCGGCCGCCACTTCGCCGTGGCGACGTTACGAGGACTTCAGTGACAAAGGACAAGCGCGCGTGTACAAGGTCAAGGTGTGTGTGCGAGAGTGGAAAAGCCTAACGGGGACAGTGACGTACAATAGGAGGACATCACTCCACACCACTCTGAGGGCCACAGGGACAATGGTGCTAAGAGCAGTTTATGGTTCAGGTGGCTTTTCGCCACTTTGATGCATTCACACCAGGACTGATTTAGGACGTACCGACAGGGGGGAGAGCAATAAATGTAAAGGCCATATGTGATATATTTACGTTAGGGATGCCACAATGTATGGCCATTAGTTTACGGCTTTCCTGAATGCCATTGAGGCCATTCACCCAACAATGTCAGTATTACGCAGGCCAAATGTTGCCTTGGCTGTTTGTTGGTCGGACATCAGATAGAGGTAGTTTCGGAGGGCTGAGTGATACTTTTTCAAATTTAAGACCATTTGGAGCCGAAAGCAAAAAAAATAAAAATCATTGTCCAAGCGCCATTGTTGTAGTCAGGTGACTGAGTATGCAAGTTCCCTTGAGTAGCTACACAACCAAAAACTACTGTGTGACCAATTATGTTCTTCAGCAGAAATGTGCATCCTCAGCTGTGGTTTTATATAGCTGTGGGCAAGGTTGCACCGCTGCACCTTTTCAGTCAGCATTTGTGCATTCACAGCCAGGGATGTTGAGTGATTAGAAACTCCGAGGTCTAATTAGGGGGCATTTGCTTCGTCGCATGAGGTGAAGCTCGGACTAGAAGTCTGTACGCAGCCATGGCTACAGATTAGGAAGGCTCAGCTGCAAAGGTCGGAAGCATGAAAAGTACCGTTACCTTCAAAAGCCCGGGCGGCATCGACCAGATGGGACCAGTCCAGGTCGGAGGACGTGTCAGGGAGGGGCATGAGCCCGGGCTCGCCCAGTTTGGCCTTGTCCACCAGCGAGCCGTCAGAGAACCAGAGATCACCTGCACAGACAGGTGCCGGGGTGAGTCGCTGGCAAGACACAAATTCCCAAACAGCCGTCCTGTCCTCCGTCCCGACCACGACAATTCTGTAGTCCCCCATCCTCCCCCACAGCGTCAGTTCTCATCTTCTTCTTTCATCTCAAGACATGTCCCTGCGGAAGACTGTGCCTAGACAAGTTTTTACTTTCTAATTTGGCTCAAGAGCTGCTGTGTGTTTCAAAGTAATAAAAGAGAATAATGTAGGTACATTTACGTAGGCTTTAAAACTATTTCATATTTTAATGGCCGTATGCATCTTCGTTCATCATTTAATACAGCTGTGCTCTAGACCATACAGACATTAAAATGATCCCGATTAAAATCCAGATATCAATCATGGTCTCTCCGAGAGAGGCACTAATGAAAGGAACATTTACTCCTCCCATTAAACAGCAGCACTCACTGCACAACGGCTCATTTTGCTGAATAATTATCCGCCGAATGGCAGGGAAAGGGCAGCGAAGGCGGGCGCGTCGACCAGGGCGTCTGGCTGCGCCGCACTGATTGACCGAGGACTCGGACTAAAACGCAGACGAGCAGAAAATTATCCTGCACTTGAGGCCACAAGCTGATTGCGCCGAGCGAGAGGTTGAAACAAAGCGAGAGCAGAGATGTACATATATAAAAGAGAAGGTGCACCCAATTTGCATAAAGACCACCAGGGCTCTCGGGCACCTTCGCCTCTGGGTGGGTCGCCGTGGTAGTGGGGCGATTAGACAAAAGCCCGGCCTGTAGCCGACATTACGCATCCCCGCAGCTCGGGGGACACGGAGACACAGAGACAGCGGAGTCAAGCGAACTTTCTCCTCCTCTCATCTTTCGCGGCGGCTTTCATTCGCTCTCCTTCGCTCATCTGGTTTCCTCGAGCCGAAGGTGATTTGAATAATGGATGAAGACCCTCGTCTCTGCTCTTTCTTTCCCTCTCTCCTTTTTTTGTCTTGCAGTGTGTTAATGAGGCGAGTGCCGTAGGTGTGTAAGCAGCCTGCGACGGTGTTAACCGCATGTAAAGCAGGCTCACACGACGGCTCGAGCTAAAACCCACAGCAGTGGAGCCTCCAGAAAAACAGGTGACAGAGATGCAAAGGGGGATTTTCAAAGACTCAGCAAATTAGGGAGACCAGAGTAATAAACTGGTGCTAATTAATTCATTCTTTGTGAATGCTTTTAGTGGAGTGAAAGTATTTCATATTCATGATATTTGCACGGATTCTAATTCCTGTCAGACATCCCAAATTTCCATGTTTCATCCAGCCATTTAACTGCAAGTTTTGGTTTTATTCAGTGATGGTTATGATTGTCTGGCTACAGGTTGTCTGCTTAGTTTGAACTGATTAAAAAGACAGAAGCTACACATTTATTGTCAATCCAGGGTTGCCATACATCTGACTCCATGACTATTAATGGCTACATTCCTAAAGGAGAATTGGGTTTCTCAATTTTTTACTCCAAAACAGCCCAATCTGGCAACACTAGCTGTAGCGGTCATTGTTCATTAAACATTCATTTAAATGAGCAGCATGTTTGAAATTGGCAGAACGATTCCTTTAATGATTGATTTCCTGAATGGGGAATGCTTTGGGAGGGTGGGTGTTCTGCCACTTCACTTTGTAAATGAACGTGAAGAACAAAGCCGCAACGCGAGTTGGATAGAAGTGAATTTCTGAGGCTACGCAGCAGCCTGGGAGACTCACTCTTGAGTTGCCCGCCGGCCTGGCGCAGGGTCATGCGGGGGGGCAGGGTGTTGTGGTAGGGGGGCCGTGCTGCTGAACAGGATGTCGTTGGGCAGGGCCTGCTCCAGCATGGAGCTCCGAGAGCTGGCCAAAGACAGGGCCTTGCGATGGCTGCTGCAGAGGCTCTCATCGGAAAGCGTCCGGTAAAGAGAGCGGCGTGGAGACTGGACTACAGCGGCATTCTGGGGAAAGAATCAGAGAGAGAAAGGCAATGATGCAACAGTCTGGGGCAGACAAACTAGGTTATTCCTGCCTTTGCGACAACAATGGGCTAAAGTCTCAAAACATGTGACACCTGCACAGCTGCTGTGCCAGTAAGAGGCTGAAGCCAACTGGGCCCTCATTGTCCCCGGGCCCCAGGGACAACGTATCCCAGTTTACACAGAGATACAACCAAATGGACCAAAACTTTTACATCACAAGTCAAAAATAGAAAGAGGACAAAGATGAGCAAATATGAGAACATAGCAGAGAGAAGCTCTGCAGGGGTCAGGGGGCTTCATGTAAAACCTATTAGTCTCATGGTCCTCTCATCTTTAATTCATGAGGGGTGGCAGTGGGACTTCAAAAGGGGAGGTGAGGGGGCGCCAATCACCTGTCAGATGAAATCAGCATCTCATCGGCTTGAACACGACTGCTACATATCCAGCTGATTATCCTGGACATGCTCCTGACATCTACGTAGTTTGGTGGCTCTCCTCGTGATATGCTGTTCTAGTTCTGTTCCGATTGCACTCTTAAATTGCAGGCCAGTACATGGGCTTTGTGGAGGGAATGGGAAGGGGTGCAGCTCTATCTGGAGAGTGGGCATACAAGCCGCCCCGCCCCAGTCATGAATACTGGCAAATAACAGTCAGTGAGGGAGCAGAAGCCTCCCCGGGAGGAGCAGGGGCCGATTTGACGGCTGGATTTGAAGAACCTTGTGATCCTGACATCTAGCCCTGAGCACCCTACTCAACTGCAACGAACAGAAAATACTCTCTAGCTTGCCAGAGAATGTAACGGAACAATGCTTAGACTAGCCCTACGAAGACAGCGTCGCGGCCACATAACCTGAAGACAAATCTGTTTTAGAAATACTGAACTGGGCAAATGTCATTGTTTTTTAATGAGAACAGGTACATTGATTTATTGCAACATGAAAATACAGCACAAACACTATTTTTACCATTTCTAACACCATTGGCAGCCACACATCCTTCTGCCATGTTTTATAGATGGTTCTTGACACTGACTAGATTACTGATCTGTTTTCCGTCCGATTCTTTACGTGATTTAGGTCAGCAAAGGTCAGTCTTTTCACCCAGATTCCCTTCCCTCCTCCGCCAGAACGTTTGACACGTTAGATATTAAAAATGCTTTCATTTTGACACATTTATTGTCTATACTCTCTTAGGTTGAAGCAGGGCCTGCTTTATTCCCAAAAGGAAAGGAAAATAATAATAGCACTCCTTCATGAAATATTAATCAGCGGCCTCAGTGGACGCTTAATACGCTCTCCTGAGGTCCCCTGAGGGGGCCTGGAGGGCGTCTTCAAAAGAGCCTTTTAAATCACGATTATCTGATATTGCATTCTACTTTCATCGCTTCTTTAAGAGACACAATCGGTACCGTCTGCAGTCTTCCAATCGTGTTAGCAGTCCCAAAGCTCAGTCTCGCAGACGGAACACCATGGCGGCCTGACAGCTTTCGGATGGGATCCATTTACACCTGCCTGTCCCTTCCAATACGACCCTCACTCTGCCACTAATGCCGCATCGGGACTAATTATCACAACAAACAACCCAGCGTGGTGCAAGCCCTGGTGCTAGCATTTTTTTATGAAAATGCTAAATTAACCTTTTGACAGCCATGCGAGTGTTGCTAAGGACAAGTTAGCAGGAGAACTGGCACCCCGTGCTCCTCCTCCGTGCAGCATGTGCGGCACGTAATTAAAGGGGCGGAAGACCCGAGCGCATTCTAATACCAACACCACACAGGAGATTAATGGGAGAGGAAGCAGCAGATGTCTAAAGAAACAGGCAGACGGTGGGCTCACGGGCAGGTGATTGGTAGGGGGGGGGGTTCGCGCCACTATCAGATCATCCAAAAAGCCCTTTTCAATCTGAACTGAGGCAGCTGAAAAGAAAAAATGCCGATTGTTCCCCCGCGGATTTTTCAATTTTTTGGGATGTCATAAATACGAATATCACCAGAAAATGATTAGGCTCCACTTCCATTTTTAAAAATGATCCGACTCACCCTAAGCCGGTCCCCGGGCCCTGAGGGGCTGTCAGGCAGCAGCCTCCTCAGGAAATCCTCTTTTGAGAGATGCTGCTGGATGTTTCCATCAGGACCAACACCTGACGAGTCTGTCAAATACTGCCTCCTAATAAAAAAAAATATGAACAATATGAACAATTCAACATAAAGGACAGAATAAATAGCTACAGAGAGTTCGCTAGACAGAAGTATAGATGACACTGGAGCTCATTAGGACTCCATACTGCACACACTGGGTGAACCAGAGCGCTATCTCACGAGCTGAAGGGTCTTTAGAGCACATCAGGCTGACAAGGGAGAGGAGGAAGAGGGAGATACTGGGAAATCATCCAGTGAGTGAGTGACAGAGGGTCATGTCCACATCCTGTGTTCTCTGACTGTGACGGACTCGGGCAGAAAGCCAAGCGGACGGGAGCCAAGAGGGGCTTGCAGGGTGGAGGGAAGTGAGGTTGGAACGGGAACAGAGACGGAGCGAAGGGTGGGACCGGGCGGATGCAAAGAACAGCTTGAGTAATGAAACACAAAAAGCACACGGGCGCGCGCAACACACACACTGGGGCGAACAAGAAACACACACACACACACACACACAAGCACCACACACATACACGCCAAACACGGAGCTTGCCGTTGTTGTACCTGGCATTCTGCAACAGCGCCCTTAGGAGAGCAGACACTAAACCTTCTGCTTGACTAAAACGAGGAAGAAAACAGGAAGAAGAGAAGAAAGGACAAAAGAAAAGAAAAAAGCAAAGGAATGAACACACAGATGAGCCAACCAATCAAAAGGCCACTTTAGAAAGAAAAAAAGAAATATGCATGAGGTGAAATGCCAATGACCTTCACTAAAACCAGGTTTGATGTTCAACGTTGAAGTAGCCCTTCCATAAATGTTGTAAATGTGGGTCTTTTGCATTGTTTGCCCTGTTCTGGTTGACTTCACCAGTCCGGTAAATCAGGTATAAAACTCCCGTTGAGACGTTACTGGTTCCTGCGAGCCAGTCTTTAGTAAAGACCAGCTGGACAAAAGAGGCATGCTGAACAGTAGGCCTGTAATCATCAGCTTACGTTGCTTGTACATAAATAGGCACGTGTAGTCCTCAATATATGACAGTAAAAAAAAAAAAACACACCACCTTAAATGGCCACGCCCCAAATAAGCTTTGGCATTACAGTTAACCAGATTATTCAATATTAAGATAAACAGGATTAACTAAAAACCCATAATTATCTGTGTCTTGATCAATAGAAACAAACCTTTTTGTTGCTGTGGTAATTATTTCTGTCACCCAGAATACAATCATCAATTATGTTTTTATAAATGGGAGGAGCCCGATGATTGACAGCTCTCACGCATGCTACATCTTCATCCTGTCTTTTTACACACTGTGAATCTCCAAGCTTCGCAATCTCGTATATCTGTGTACTTGTATATAGTGAGATAAGATAAAGTGGACTTGTGACTTGATTCATACTGAAATGAATGTCAATATGTCGAAACATCAGTAAAGGTTGCTTTTGTTCTTATTTTATCTATTTATTCAATATAAATCCTAAGGCCGTCTTTGACCTTCCACTAGTGAAGCAAGCTCCATCGCTGCGACTAAGGCCAGATTGAAAACAGTGGCAATAATAAAGAAGATGGTGCCCAGAACTGCGTATCTGAGCGCCAATACAATCATCTCCATCATGAAGCCACGCCCACCTGGTTTGCTTGTGATCCAGTTGAGGAGGCCATCATGCGCTTTCTTCCAGGCCCATCAGGTATTTGTCTCTTTGAGACTGGTGGCTATAGGTGTGGGCACTGACGTCGGTTCCCGGGTGGTGGCAGTGGGGACAAGCTGTAGCCTTTAGCGAGTCCAGGGAGGCACTGTTCTTCATTCGTCGGTCAGAGGGGCTGCCGGAATGGCGGGAACCACTGGAGAAAAAGAGTTGGAGGGGAGAGAGAGAGAGCAATTAACACAGCAGCATTAAGGCTCTAATTTCATAATTTGATTCTGTTTATTTGGTGCCGCGGCCTGTCGTCCACTCTCTCGGTCGGCTGCCAGCACAATCTTTAAAATTGTGCTGAAGTCTGCGCTCATGAACTGAACCGACCCGATTCATTTGGGAATACTAGTTTCCATAATTAGCTCAGCCTTCTTCATGCTTAGGAGCTTCCTGAGAACAGAAGCAAGTTTTTGAGCTCTAGGGTCATTATTAATAAAAGAAAACAAGAGCCTGCATCGAGGATAGAACATTAATGAGAAACAAGGTCTGCATCCGGGAGCAATTAATTAACAGCGTTTTATTTCCCTGAGGAGGTTCGCAAAGAATCCGCAGCAGCTAGGCAAGGAACATTAACATGCTGGCAGGACATGGCAGGGCCTGTTCTAATTGTTGTTTTAAATAATATTTCAGAAGAACCGTCCTTTTCCTGTGTATCGGTGTCGAGTTGGAAATTCCAGCACCGTCACAATAAGAAGTGAGGGAGAAAAGGCACTGGAAGAGCCTGGGTAGATCACGCCGCCAGACTCCGGGCGCTTGCACAGCGAGATGAGTTCGGAGAGCAACTGGTTCGAGGTGTGTGTCACAGCCAATTTACCACGGCAACACCTCGACCGTGAGAAAGGCACGCAACGGAGTTTCGACTTGCAGCGCGACCCTTCCCAACCAGCTGGCCGCGGCTATCAAACCGCGGGCTCGCTTTCCCGACCGCGTTCTGCGGGAACGCGTGCAGGGATGGGGGGGGGTATGGAAGGAAGGTGAATGTTATTCATAAAGCGGTTGGCTGGTTCGGCCGTGCGGTTTGGCAGTGCGCACGCACTGGCTCATTAACGCGGTGAAATACGGCTCGGTGTGTGTGTGTGTTTGTGTAAGAGGCAGTCTGGAAACATGACTCAGATATACTGCTGAGAGTTTGTGGGATCGGGAAGGGGTGTGGAAAGTAAACAGTGCATTTCCCCTTTCGAATGAAAACTTGGAAGAGGCCAGTCCTCCATTTTTCCATTTCTTTACCTGGACAGGGACGAAATCTCGCTCAAGTCCCCGGTGCTGCCATCAGTGACGTGTCCAGTGGACGTCGTGGGGGTGTAGCCCTGCGGCAGGTAGTGCTCGGCCTCCCCCTCACCCTGATACTCCAGTGGCCAGGCCAGGCCCGGCTCACCCCTTGACCCTTCCCTGAGGACCACACGGCATCCACCAGCCCCTGTTAGGGGCAGAGGGGGCGGCGGAGGCGGCATGCAGGGGGCTGTGTCAATGCCGCTGTCTGTTGAGGCTCCCTTGATGTAGGTCAGGCCCAGGGACTCGGGGTCCATGGGGTCGCCGGAGCCGAAGCGCTTGTCGTCGCTGCTGGAGGAGGCGTTGCTGGACAGCGTGTTGCTGCTGGAGTGGCTGGATCGGCTGGGGCAGCTCTTCTCACGGCTCTGAGGAAGACATCATTATTATTATTATTACTATATACTATATAGTAGTATATAGTTATATTACTATAACGCCTTTTAATGAGTTGCAACCACACATAGGCACGGAGCCTGATCCTATCCTATAACACCTGTCAAGGATCATTTTCACGATATCACGGTATTTTTCAAAAAATATTTACAACAAAAATGCTATTTCCTTTCAAAGTTGTTAATGGTGCAAAGGGGGGAAAGACCCCAGACTGTGATGATGCATCTAATGTGGCTTCAGTTTCTTTTTTTTTTTCCCCCAGCGCAAACTACGACATAACACGTTCCACTCCCAAACAATTTTGAAGCCTGAAAGCCAGCACCCCCTGAAGCTCAAATTAGAGCCGGCAATATTGTGAAAATTATGAGCTGACGCGGGGCGCCAGCCTTTAATACAATCACGGTGACAATAATGCCGCGGCAAAACACCGCGGATATTTATTTCCAATGAGGGAGAAACGAAGGCGCGGAGGAATTAGAAGGAAAATATGCAGCGACTGCTCACTTGTAGGTCTGCTGCTAGCGAGGGCAGATAATTTCTCAAACTGACAGGCCCCGCGTGATTTATGCTTTTCCCTCCCATTAGCAGATTTTGTTCATTTCATCAGAAACAGTGTGGATGCATACATAATGAACGCACTGTAAATTTATGACAGGACGCTCCCAGAACACTGCACTGAATTTCTGGGGTTTTATGTATGAGTTTGTGTGTGTGTGTGTGTGTGTGTGTGTGTATACGCACATGCAATTATAGTTCCAGAACGCTGATCTTGCATATTGCACCTGACCCTACTGACAGGTAGCCAGCTCCTCTGGGATCGGCAATGGGGTCAGAATCATGAGCAGAACACCACCTGAGCACTAGTTACTTTCCGACCCCGACATTTTAAACCTGAACAACCTCTGAATTTCTCTTTTTTTAGGAGTAGAGATTAATCACAAACCGTATCAACATTATTGTCATCAATGCTTTAATAAAAATTGGAATTGCTGATACTGCTGACTATTTGCTTGCTTTTCCCCCGTGCTGTACTACTCAGCCCATTTACACTCGAACACTCCGGAGAATGTCAGTGGCATAAAATACACTGGCTGATGCGAGCTGGGAAATATGAGAGTCAACCACAAAGTTCCACATCAGCACATCATCAACCGAGGAGAAGAAAAGCGGACAAACAAAATAACGTGAGGATCCTGAAGCACTGACATCTGTAAAGCCGATGCTAAGCCTCATGGATTTAACACATGTAAATTTATGGCGCTGTAAATCTGATAAATGAATAAGCGTTAAAGAACAGCTCTCATCAAATAAGCTGAAGGTGCAGGATTTGTACATTGGAGGACACTCACTCGTGGGAATTTGCTGGAAGACTCCTTGGCCGCCTGCTTCTGAAGGCCTCGGTTCAAGATCTTGGTTGATGGCATGAGCCACTTGGCTTCTGAAACGCAAGCAGGCAAAAACGATCATTTGTCATCATGCTCCACGCTCTCGTCTCACAAACAAAACCAGCATTGTTGGAAGACAGTGCTGCAACTGCGGTTTAAGACATCCTCATTCACGCCTTTACCAACAAAACATGATTCATGGTCCTGTGTCCTTTTGTTGGCTTGAAGCTCACCCGCTGATCGCGTCCTTTCCAGCTTGGGCTCCCGATCTCGGCACCCCTCTGCCTCCTTCTCTTCTGGCTGGTCGTGGGGGGCTGGGGACTGGCTCCTGTAGGGCCGAGCACAGTGGAACTCATTATCCTCGATGATGAGCTTCTGCATATTGCAACACCTTGTATACACCAGGGGACCTTGTTCAAATCTAAAACAACCGAACACGTCTACGTGATCCGCTCTGCAAATCCTACAAAAAAACTGGACATATCAAGTGGATGGGTGCTGACATCCCGTGAGACAAACCCTGGTCCCCGTTCTTGAGTTGAATTTTGTGTAGGGCACGAAACGTGAAGCTTCCTAGGTTTGGTGGAGCTGCTGCCCTGTAGGGCCAGCGTTGACGACCTCTGAGTGCATAGCGAACGTAGACATATTAAAAAGGAACGGTGATAGAACGGGTTTTAAGCACCGTTCAGTGCGACCTAAATGCACCCGAGATTTGTATTCGCCGCGCGCTTGGATGCCGAGGGGGTTCGGAGCCGGGACTCACTACGCTGTCAAAATCCGTATAACAGAAGCGCTAGATTAAACCACGCGCCCTGGAACCACGTGGTAGGGCTGATTCTCATCATCCTTCGCACGGCCCGTGGTGCATTGTGCGCCGATTCACTTGTCCGCGCCGAGCGCTGCATTATGCAGGGCCTGTCAGTACACGCTACAGTAGCCATCTGAGACGTTTCCTGAAGGGAAACCGGATCGGTCGACGCCAGGCCCCTCTCTGGTGCGGCCCGCTGCCCGCTGCCTGCCACAGACGGCTGGACACCAGTTCTGCAGCGGAGCGCAACCTGAGTCGGGGGTGGAGAGACCGGAGGATCAAACCCTGGCGCTGGAGGCCGGTGTGGACACGCGAAGGTCAGCGAAGTGCTGGAGGAACCGCCGGCCATACGGTGGTGGGCTATCACATGACCCCCAGCTGGGCCCTCTCTCTCGCTCTGCTGCTCTTCTTCACGTCAGACCTCATCCCCACTACAAATGACTACAAATGACTCTGACAATTGACAAATTATAGATCTGTGTGACCTCTCTGCTTGCGCGGTTGCCCTTGAGGCTGAGCTGTGCCGAGCAGCTTTATGTCGTGCTGAACAGGGGTAATTATGCTCTAATTATGCTCCAGATATTCTGTGGCCATTACCCATCGTATCCAGGCTTCTGTGCCCAGGACCCACATGGCCCGGGGTCGCTGGAGGTGGACTGGTTGCTGGGAGAGCTGCAGTACGGCTGGCTGGGTTCCCTGGTCCCCGGAGGAGTTTGGGGCATGTCGAAGTCCTGGAGAACCCTGGATGAAGAGCAGAGACACGGAAACATGTTCAACAGCACGAGGTGGATCGGTGCTCAGGACGTTTTGGCGAGGTAGACGATCGATCCAGTTCCTGCTGGACTCCGGTCACGTTTGTGAGGAGAGAGGACGGAAGAAACTCAAAGCCTGGAGGTGAGTCTAAATATAGCACAGGGGGTCCGTGGGTCTCCAGGCTTTCTAGGGCAAGAGGTCTGGACGTCCAGGAGGGGACACACAAAACTAACCACAAAGAAGGTACAATCTTCAAAAACGAAGTATACAGAGATCAGAGACATGAAATAAGAGCAGAGATCTGCTGCTGAACAAAGCGAAGGTCACGCCGCACATCCCCCAACATACACACACACGTGTGCACACACCCTTGTTTGTCTCACTTCCTCCTCGCTCCGTCTTACACGCCCTGCCGAGGTGTTGGCAGCTCAGCGGCACCTGGGATTCCAGTTCCCAATTAGGCGGCGCGGTGCAGCACCTCCCAGCAGAGAGGCGGACATGACAGGCGGCCAACACAGAGCCACCCCCCACCACACACACACACACACCACACACACAGAAATACACATTTATCAGATAAAGTTCGGTTCTGTGCAGTCCAGGCATGTTTAATGACCACTACGTGCCCCAAACACACGCTGTTTGAGAAACGTGTTCTTGCCGTGATAAATTTGAACACCAGGTTGCTGTATTTTTTCCCCTGTAATATGTTTCCTGCTGTTGGGGTGTCAAAACCCCCAGCACACGCCCCTGTACCTCTAATGAGAAACAGGTGGGAGTGTTCATCCACCGCCTGAGCCTCAGTTTTCCTCTGGCTCCGGCTCCAACACTCCTACACCACATCCTCACTACTCCAGTTGCATGCCCTCGCCTGTTTTTCTAAACGGTACAGACACACACACACACACACACACACACACACTGTACAATACCGACATCAGTGGTGGCCTAGCGGTTAAGGAAGCGGCCCCGTAATCAGAAGGTTGCCGTGCCACTGAGCAAAGCACCGTCCCCACACACTGCTCCCCGGGCGCCTGTCATGGCTGCCCACTGCTCACCAAGGGTGATGGTTAAAAGCAGAGGACACATTTTGTTGTGTCACCGTGTGCTGTGCTGCAGTGTTTCACAATAACAATCACTTCACTTTTACTTTCATATGTTGTGTATCAGCGACTCACAAACTCCCAAAAATAGGGGCAGTGGTGGCCTAGCGGTTAAGGAAGCGGCCCCATAATCAGAAGGTTGCCGGTTCGAATCCCGATCCACCAAGTCGCCACTGAGGTGCCACTGAGCAAAGCACCGTCCCCACACATTGCTCCCCGGGCGCCTGTCATGGCGCCCACTGCTCACTCAGGGTGATGGGTTAAATGCAGAGGACAAATTTCACTGTGTGCACCATGTGCTGTGTATCACAATGACAATCACTTCACTTGAAAAAATTCATTAAAAGCAATTAATTCTGTTAGTGCTGTTCTAATATTTTGAAAAATCTAGAAAAGAACCACTCAGATCTAATGGAAAATGCGAGACGGGGTGAAGTACAGTGTGATGGATGTCTTATTTGAAAGCACATCAATGAGCATAATGTTGTCCATGTCAACGCTGACCAGGACAACGCAGAGGACAATAAGAGGCGCACAGCAGAGACATCATGTGTACTCAGGGAAAAGGTCAGTGCAGTCACACAGCCCCTCTTGCTTCACATGCACACACACGCACGCACACACACACACTGGGACAGTGGTAGCCTGTCATGGCTGCCCACTGCTCACCGATGGTGATGGTTAAAAGCAGAGGACATGTTTGTTGTGTCACCGTGTGCTGAGCTGCAGTTTTTTACAATGACAATAAAGGAAAAAAAAAAAAAAACACTGTATACAGTGTAGCGCGCACACACACACACACACACACACACACATAGCGCAAACAGCTGACTTGTAATACTACACGACCACTGAGCACTAAGGCCAAAGGCTACAGCTCTGTTTCACATGCCAAGAGGAGCGCCTCTGCTTTATTCTTCCCATTTCTTAGCCTCAGTCGATCTCCACCCAGAGTGAATTTGGCATTTCACTCTCATCCATGTCTGGCACGTACTCCTTTTCACATTCACCTGGCTGCATCATAACTCAACCAGGAAAACTCCCAAACATGGTAGTCTGTTCCCCACCAATCCTCAGTGCAAAAATGTTCTTAATCGGCACAGACAGAAGAGCAAAATCTCTTAAAAGAAAAAACAGTGTGGTGAAGTTATTTTTTAAATTTAGCCTCCTGCATGACGAATAACTTCAATTAAGTGGTTGGTAATGTTGCTAAGCAACATCATTCATGAAATGTACAACACAGGTTTCGTTTTGTTGGACGCATCCCATGAAACAAGGTTGGCATTAAAATGACGGATGTTGGGTGAACACGTACCTTTGGCCATCAGGGTACTTCTTATCGAAGGAGGTGCTGCGGGAGATGGCGGTGTGGGCGTAGTGGAACGTCTGCTGGCCCGGGGAGGGGCGATTAGCTGCCTGCGTGGGTGACGTCCGGGGCAGGGGCTGACCCTTGGGGACGGCAGGGGCGCGGTGCCAGCCGGTGCCCGTCCGAAGGGGCATCCCTCGGTGTCCAGCTTGTACTCAACTACAGGGAGGCGGTAGAGTTCAGAGCAACCCCTGTCAGGCACAAAGGAACAAAACTTTACATGTATTAAAACGGGTCAGTCAACCGACTAGAAACGAGCAAGTTAATCATGATTAGTAGGGTGGTAGTAGCCTAGTGGGTAACACACTCGCCTATGAACCAGAAGACCCAGGTTCAAATCCCACTTACTACCATTGTGTCCCTGAGCAGGACACTTAACCCTGAGTGTCTCCAGGGGGGGATGTCCCTGTAACTACTGACTGTAAGTTGCTCTGGATAAGGGCGTCTGGTAAATGCCGTAAATGTAATTCTCAAGACTATTACAGAACAAATGAGGGAGAGGGGTTCAGCAGTGACTTGATGCAAAACGCTGGTACATTAACGCCACAGGTTTATTTGAACATAAAAAATATTTTTCATTAATTGCAGCAAATTAATTGACAGCCCTAATTAAAAACAGAACAGAAGTATTACCAATATGTCTGAATTCATTAAAGAACACTTTCCATTAGAAGAAACCACACTGCTTCAGAGCAGAAGTCATCTGAACACGATTCCACCTCCTTAAATAAACGGGTGAGAAGTGAGAAGGATGGACTTCCACCTTAAGTAGGTTCGAGCTGGCTTTTCATGTGTCCTCAACCGCGCCGAGCCTGATGCTCCGTGACAGCCGATACGGTGAATCAATTCAGCGATCTGCTCTGGCTTTTTCCATTTCATTCACGTGCGGCAGGTTTTCCAACTGCAGCTACATCAAGCAGAACGAGCTGAGACTTCTGTAACACTCTGGAAACATTTATCCAGGTCATTTGTGCTTCACGCTTTTTAAATTGAAGAAAAAAAAAAAAAAAAAAGAAAACAGAAATAATTCACCAAAATATGCCTTTGTTTGTAACCAACTAAATGGGTGTGATTGTGATTTGAATCCATTATATTCCACAGGCAAAGAAACTGAATTCGGGAGACAACCAATAGCAACACTGAATTCAGCTGTTTGAGATTTTACTTTTAAAGCTATCGCTTTAGATGCGACCACAAGGATCATCATTGTCTTCAACCCAAAGGTCCGGCAAAACGCACTAGCTGTGGTTAAACTGCTTTCCTGCAACCCGTGTCTCGAGCTGATATGATTAATCGCGCAGTGACTCGCACCACCGTTCTCTAAAGAACAACCATCATGCCAGAACCTCCACACAGCTGGCGGAAGAGCTGGGTCTCCCACTATTAGATCCTTCAGCCTTTCCACCAGCACCCAGCCAGATAGTCTTACTTTTCTAAATAGGAGGAATGATGTAGGCAGACCGGCGCGCTGCGCTGCCTGACTGTATGCGAGAGCAGATTGGGTTGCGCTGTGCTGCTGACAGAGCTGCCCTGTAACCGCCATGCATGCATGCGTGTCTCTCTTTCTTGCACGTTTCGAGCTACTAGTGCCGTATCCTCCACACGTTACAATAACTATATCCAGCATCACCTCAGAAACGTCAAACGGGGTTTTATTGATGCAGTAACTTCACGCGGTAAATATACGGGTGTCTGGGGTGTTGTGGGGGTTGGTGAGCCACGGGCTAAATATAACTTTGAAGGTGCCACGAGGTGGTTAAGGACTCAGGAGAGAGGGCAAGTCTGCTCACATCGGAGCTAAAACTTTCTAGTTCACTCCCTCTCATTTCTGCTGATGCAGGAGAGATTTCTGGCACTGGGCTAACTTGCAAAAGGTAGAATGAAGCCAAATGTTTGTTAGAGTCCTTAATCTCGGGGTCACCAGTTTCATACCAGGATAAACAGAACCAGATGGTTTGTTTTGCTATACTATTTTTGGGTCATTCCTACTGATCACATACAGTCATTTAATGTATGTTCTTCATTTTCGGTGACTGTGGAGGCCAGGTCTCCACTTTTTTTAAGTACATAACTCCACATGTGTTCATTCATAGTTTTGATGCCTTCAGTGAGAATCCACCATGTAAATGTTCATGAAAATAAAGAAAACACATGTACTGTACTGTATTTAGATATGTATGAAACAAAAAACTGCTAATGTAGCTATGCTTATCTTTTTTTTGGTGGTGTGTAAAGATCTCTGACCACCAGAACACAATCTATACAGATGTTCTTAAACAGAGTTGAAAAGTGAGTCGTCGATGACTGACAGCCCTCATGCATGATTCCTCATTCTTCATGATTTAAGCCCGCGCTATTCAGTGCATCATTAAAGATCATGTTTCTTTCGTGTTTTTTCTGTTTCTTTATGTCAATCCAGGGTATGCATTTGACCTTACACTAGCGAACGAGCTTAGCACAGGTTTGGTGCCAGTTTGAAAGTGCCCTTTTTATACACTGTTTTCATTAAGTGATTAAACAGCATGTTTCGGTGTTTAATGGCTGTAATATGTTTAAAAAAAGTTTACTAAAGTAATGAAACGGTAAAGGAGATCATCTACGAGCTGAGAACTCTGTACCTCCTCGGGGTGCCGTCTTCATGTGGATGAACAATCACCACCGAGACGATGGTGGAGGTGCGCAGCAGGTCGATCATCTGCTCGTGGCTGAGCGTCGCCACGGTGACCTTGCAGATCTCGACCAGACGGCAGCCCTGCCGGAGGCCCGCCTGCCAGGCGAAGCCGAAGGGCTCCACATCCGCCACCACGCCCTCGAAATTGACATGGAAACCCAGCTGTCCAAGTGCGTTCCTGCGCAAGGTCATCTCGCATGTCTCACAGCCCCTCGTCACCATCTGGAGGGGAGGAGGGAGGGACAGCGACAGAGAAAATTCATGACCTGTAGCTAGCAATTCTGAGACAAATGAAATATTCATTAAGAAAACAAACCATCAGTCAACAGTGAAACTTTCTTTAAAACTTCACACATGCACAATATTTCCGACAAAGATAAATTTACACAAGACAAAAATATAGACGAGACATAAATATTTTGGATTTCCATAAAACCATTAGACCAACTGCAAATCTTTCCAGCTTTGCATTGTTCATGTTCGCCTTTCTCAAACAAATCAATATTCAAGAAGAACTTTGTCCAGACTTGTCTGCTGTCAAACCGTCATAAACCGTCGACATGCGGAGAATGTCGACAGTCAGGCACCTGTCAGATTTATGTTACTCCTTGTCATGGTCCTTCACCTAAAAAGGTGACTTAATTGCTAAATAATTACAAGAGGACCAAGGTAAACCGGTGGAATATCATGGCAACCGGTAATTGGCGTGAAGTTGCTGGTGATCTGTTTATGAATTACGTGCATCAGACGTGGAAGAGTGCAGCTGCTTCTTGCCTGGACTGGAAAAGCCCTTGGACGTGTTTCCAAATCAGTCGAGCATAATAGTAAAGCCATTGTGTGAGCCTAGCTGTGTTTTCACAGTGTTTTACCACAGACTGACACCATATTGATTTATTATGATAACATTTACCTTCATTTATCATGAAATATTCCTGAAGTTATATCTATTACACATCTGAAACAGTGGGAGGATTAAGCACATCTAGCCATGATACAAGACTCAAAAAAAAAAAAAAAAAAAAGAACATAAAAAATATATATATATATATATATATACACACACACACAACACACACACACACACACACACTACATATGCTGAATGCAGAAAGTACTTTCCAGTAATCCACTTTACCGCTTTATGAATTTGTCTCATTAGTCTTCCTGTCCAGGAAAGGGGTTGGAATTGTAGCAAGTTGCTTGTCTTGCAGTTAAAAAAAAAAAAGTCTACGCTACAGTGCATCTCCACAGGGGTATCTGAGGTGAACCCGGCTGGGCCAGGCACACCCCTGCTGCCCAGGTGAGCAAGCTGCATGGGTGGGCGGAGCATGCCTGCCGTTTCCTGAGCGGCTTCCCTTAACGAATGAGGCAAACGTTCTCAGCAAACGTTCCTTTCGACCTCAGCAAGGTGGGTTATAACCTTTGACTGCGTCTGTGACTTTGCAGGTCCAAGTGCAATCACTTTTTCTACATAACTTGCTATTTTTTTTCAGTTTCAAAGTTTTCTAGAACTACTCCTACTCACCTCCAGCCTTTGAGCGATCTCCCGCACGTCTTCTATGCAACCGTCCTGCACAAGAACACCAGGCAATCTCCTCTCTCGTAGTACAGTTTCATCCTGCCAATGGCCGAGCAGCTCCAGCCAATCACATCCCTGCAGGAGCAGTTGAACACCACCTCTTTGGATGCCTCCTCTATCATCACCACAGACTCATTGGAGATGGCCAGCAGGCAGCTGATGTCTCCGGGCAAGCTGAGGTCCCTCGCCACCACGGCCCAGGTGACCGCCCCGGTGCTCTGCAGGTGGGCGTTGCAGCGTGGCCTGGTGCGTTCCTTGCGCTTCGCGCCAAGCGTGATGAAGCTGAACTTGGCGGCTGAGGAGTCGATGGGCGTGGTGCTGGTGAAGTTCTCCGCCAGGTCCTTGAGGTACTCCTGGCGTGTGCGCATGGCCATAGCGCGGAACTTCTCAGACTTGTGCGCTGCATTCTCGCATTGATCATCTTCGTCAGGAGGAAGTCCCGGAAAACGGCAGATTTGGGGAACGTCACCCCCTTGGGGATGGGAGGACCAAATGCTGGCACGTCTTTGGACCTGGAAATGGCCACGCTGAAAAGCCAAGAAAATTTATATCCTTAATATCCCATTTTAACCCGAACAAACACACAAATGTGTGAACAATCTTGATATTTTGACAAATGATTTCTTCGAGATTATTTCCTGGCCCCTTCCAACCTTTCACAAATCAGCCATTTCACCTTAATCTGAAGCAAGCATTTGAGATTAAGATTTCTTCCTGCGGTTGAGATCTCTGCTCCTGCGCTGATCCTTTAGATAATGAAGGGGCAATTTCCTGCTGCGCCCGCTTGATTCCACCATCAGCTCGCTATCGCATTAAACCACACAAGCTTAACCGTTGAGCCGCGCTGCCGAGGGGACTTCAAATTAAATTCTTTTCGATCTTATCCTGTAATCCTCGCCCACATCTCTTACCTCTGTTTATCCTCGACAGAGGTTCTGTAGAAGGCGCCGTTACATGTGTTACATGTAATAGCAATCAAGATGAATTTCCGATTACGGGCGGATGATGGGGAAACCCGCCCTAATCGAGCTTCTAAGACGCAGAATACGTTCAAAATGGAAAAATCGCACGGCCATTGCCAGCTCAGATTACCTGTAGCACACGTTCTCTGTGCAGGGGTTGTGGACCCTGACAATGATGAAGACGTGCTGAAAGTGCGAGCGGATGTTTTTGGGGGTGAACGGAAGGGCCCCCGGCTCCTGGAATATGATGGTGACAATGTCGTTGCCAATGTGCCTCTTCCGTAGCAGCTGTAACGGGAGAAGAACATTGCGAACAAAATCACATGACCTACACAGAGCTCCTTAAGCCCAACAGCTTCATATTTAACTTGCAATTCCATAGCAAAAATGCAGATGGAGACACCTTGGTCCCTCTACAGTATGACATTTCAGACGGCATTGACATAACTAAATGACATCAAAAGATGAAGGTTGTAAATTAATTCCTAAACTCTAATATAATCCAACAGAGAGAACAAAACAAGGCAACCACAGCAGTTGACACAAGTGGCACGCAGTGCTGCTTTGTTTGTCCAGGCTTTCCTCCTGTTCCCCGTGTCTTTGTTCCAGAGACCACGTCTGAATGGCGGATTGTTTTACCATGGGATTACATTCCGGGAACTGGGATAATAGCGGGATATTTGTCATTGTCGGCGTTATGGCTGTCATTCTGATGACTTAACCCACCAATCCAGCGTACGATGATCAAGAGGTCGTGCTCCTATATGTTACACGATGCCGCGAAGCGAAAATTTGATCCTAATATGGGATTGGATGATGGAGGGTGGGCTCCCCGAGGAAGACAAAGGGAAATGAAGTCGAGATCCTGAGAAGCTTAATCACTGCTCTAATCACAGGCGCATCTCTGCACTAAATAAAAGCCTCGTCTCCCTCCCTGCATCCCTTCCCACACAAAAGACATGGAGCTAATTCCACCTCCTAAGACATGGGGGCCAGGCAGTTTTTCTTTTTTTTTGGTGGGCGGGGGTGCTGTGTCTGAAGTGTTACCATGACAACGCCCCGCCGCTCAAGTATAAGTAATTAGCAGAAGCTTTTGGGTACGACTGGCAAGCTTTTGAAGCTGGAAGCTCATTCAGACCGAAATGGATGCACATCAACCTCACATGCTGGCCAGGCCCAGCCACACACACACGGACCTGCTGCTTGTTGTTTGGAGTGTGGGGGAGCATGGTGGACACATGAAACATCATCTCGTAGTCTTTATACGTGGTATAGAGAGAGTGGGTGCCCGTGGAGTCCGCTGGAGAGGGAGGAAGAAAGAACATTTAAACATTATACACAATATGACAATGACAGTCAAATAAGACGATCGGTCAGCCTTGATGACTGTACAATGTCACCTTTGCTGCATGTCAGATTGGGCAATAAAAATTTCTTATGAAATGCAACGATTGAGCAATGATGCAAAAGGGGAAATGGTGTTGCCAAATTTCAAAGAACTGATGTTTATATTATGCATCAAATGGGCGATTCTCTGGAAATGAAACAAAAATGCTAAAAAAAAAAAAAAAAAAAAAAGTCTGTAATACTTGTCCTTGTATTTAAGAAAATGTGGAACATAATTTAATTTCAATGCATTTCAAAGCATCATAACAATAATATCATAACAATATTATTATAATAGAGAATAGTCAGTTTGCAAATCCTACTGGTTCCCATGCAAAATGGGCCCAAAAATCTGTGACAGTCTTTTAAATCTAAACACACAGATGAATAAAATTGTCCAGCAAAACAATATAGTTTCATTAAACTTGGAAGTGTATGTGTGCATGAGAACATGCAAAAGTTTAACATCTTTGTTGCAGTAGAGACTTAAAAATCAAGGAAAATGTAATCCTTTATATTTAGGAAATCAAATATATATCTTTTTTGTCGAGATTTAAACATTTGTTAAACATTTGTGTGCACACCACTAGGGGTTTGGACAGGGGCCCATTCACATAGCGATTCTGACATTTTCAAGATCAGTCAAACTGGAAGGGCACTGCCAATGGAAACCTGCTTTACTTCAGTCAAAAGGCTTTCTACGGCAGCACATTGATTTTCTTTTTCTTAAGCCATTCTTTGGATGAATTGGCAGCGGGGCTCAGAGTCATTGTTGTGCTGAAAGGTGAAATTGTCCTTTAACTTGTGGCTCGACGCAGTATTTTTGTGTGTGTGTGTGTGTGTGTGTGTTAAAACCTTCATTCATTCATTCATTCATTCATTCACTCACTCTTGTTGTCCAGCTGTGCTCTATACTTGGTGAAGCCCTTAAGTCGCACTCTTTGACCCAGCAGGTCCAGGAACTCCTCGAGCGCAGGACCCCCGCTCTCATTATTATACATCTCCTCCTCGGTGCTCTGGCCCGCCTGGCAGTACAGGATCCCCACCTTATGCTGAAAACTCAGCTACAGAGAAACGCAAAATGAAAAATGCATTATAGATTCAACTGTTAATGAGGTGTGCCATTTATTAAAATAAAACATTTTCTCTATCTAATTTAGAAATGAGTTTGTGGAGCACTACCGATTTCGCAAGCCCCACAAGCACAACCTGGCCACGTTCCACATTGAGGGAGCTCTTCATGGAGAGAGGAAAGAAAAAAAAAGCTTTCCACCCGAGGCCATCGATACGCATTTCATGCATATGGTGCGAGACTGTCCTGGTAAGTGTGCTATCAATCTAAGCAGAAGGCTCCTGGCCGCGGCGAGGGCCGGTAATCACATGCGCGTGGGGTGAACAGACGCCACTCAATGGCGACATCTGAATTATTTATCAGCAAACACCAGAAAGAAGCGAGGGGGGGGAAAAACCACCCATCCTGACGGTGAAACGGCTCAGCGGATGGGATATCTGACCATGCGAGCAGAGGCAAAGATAAAACAAACAAAGGGAAAGAAAAAAAATAAATAAAAATGACGGTTAAATGAACTATGAGTTTCTCTTTATCATTGTCGATTTTCCCCACCAGGTCACATAGCCTCGGTGGGTTGCCAAGGCGGTTGTCATGGAGATGGTTGTCTACAGTAGTGCCATGAAAGATGTTATTCTTCTGATTTTAAAAAAGGGGGGTCTTGAGGGAGCCCCATTTGAAATTGACTTAAAATCAATGTATTCAGACCCCATTCGTCCAAAAAATGTTCTACAAAAGATGCTCCAAGATGTATTTTTTTATATTTAAACTATGTCATGTTCATCTTTGTTTATTAAAACCTTCATATCAAATCAACACTCGGCACCCCTGGCAAGACTTTAAATGCAACAGCGAAAGACAATAATGTGAAATTACTGGTGAGAAAATAATAAAAGTTTATTGCAGTCTTCTGTTCCTCCTGGGCTTGGCACGGCAGGGGAGATCGATCTAGCTCTTGGCTCGTCTGAGATCGGCCCACTTCAATTATATAGTAATACTGCTCAGGCCCCTCGCTCTCTGGTGCCCCTGGGCGAGCAAAAAGGGCCTTGTTCACATAAGAGAATCAAAATGTTTTTAATATCAGTTGTGCTGTACAGTCACTGCAGTGATTTTTCCACCACAATGTTGTGTGCACATGTTTACACATTCTATGTTCAAACAGTTCCATCTAGACATGCTTGCAGCAAGTCACAAGGTATGTTATGATGTATAATTGTTGTTAAAAAAAAGCATGTGACACTTCAGTTCTCTGCTCTTGACTGTGGCCAGAGTGCTAAAGGAACGTTACAACCCAATCGTAAATTCTGATTAATTACACCACGGGGTGTATTGCAATGCGTTCAAGCAGGTGCACAAACCAACCTCCAAACGTTTTTCACCACAGATACTTGGCGCGTTGAATGTTGTCATTGCAAAGTAAGCAAGCTAGATATCTTGCAAGTATTCACTCCAGCTAGCAGGATGAGATCCACCCAGTTAAAATGGTCTACAGGAAAACAATTTGGGAAATCAGCATGATCTGACAGGTAATTTGGAAAAATCCTCTTAATAGAAGAATATTCCAATGGACAAGCCTCAAAGTGATTGCTTATTTCAGGCACCCACAACAGCAGTTCAAACTCATATGATCAAATATACAATCTTACTTGCATGATGGCATCTGAGCCCCTAATTTATCGTTCATTTGACATCCTGGTGATTATGGTCCAGTAATTACAAGCCCTGAGGAATGTTTAGTGCCACAGCTATATATGAGTGTGCAGCCGGGAAAACCAGCAGAGCACTTGCAGCAAGCCTTCTTACTTCCGTTTTGTTGCAGATAACTACCTCCAAGTCAGCTGTTACGCCTCTGACGTCGGTGACTGACCTGCTAACAGGGTCCAGCCAGTCATCCTCCTGCGCTCAAGCTGGAAAGAAAGCACCCCTGCATGTGACAGGTGTGCGGGAGCGACGTGTGGACTCACCCCTTGCTGGTCCAGTTTCAGCAGTTGCTCGGGGACCCTGGGCGAGTTAATGGCCAGCCTGAGGCACTGGATATTGAGCTCAGGCACCACATACTCCAGCACCTCTTTCAGGGGCAGGCCGCGGGACGTGCCGTGCTTTGCTGTCGAGGGCACGGCATCTTCCTCCAGGATGGCCCCTCAAAGTCATGAGCTGCAGTGGAGA
>NW_021629887.1:0-57157 GCF_900700375.1 Denticeps clupeoides
TGTTGTGTGCAAATAAAAACTTACCACTCCAACTTGTTGCCTTTTCTCCATCATGTTTTTGACATTCAAAGGCAAGTTTTTTATTCCTTGATATGTTTTCAAGCGCCTTTTTGTTTAAAAGTCCAAGATTTTCAAGCAGGGGTTGCTTACGGCCATACCAGCAGAAGAACGTCTGATCTTGGAAGCTAAGAAGGCTTGGGCCTGGTTAGTACTTGGATGGGAGACTGCCTGTGAAAACCAGGTGTTACAGCTATTGAGAAACGTTTTCAAAATGAAGTTTTTTACATTGCCTTGTCAGCTTTTTTCCAAAGTTAGTTAAGAGGTATTTTTGTCTTTGTTACGTTTTCCGCCTTTTTTTTTTTTTTTTTTTTTTTTTTTTTTTTACAAGCTGCTCTTTGGTTTTCGTGTCCGTGCCTGCTCTGTGACAATCGTTCGACAGTCGTTCACTGGCTTAACTGTGGAATAGGGTGGAGCTGAATTGATTAGGCGGGGTTGTCCGGCCCTCGGCCTTAAGGTGCGACGCACCCTGATGTCAGCACCAAACACACAAGAGACACTCTCCACCTTTACGGCCCTGTTGTTGTCGCTTGGGCTTCTCTTCATCACGTACAAATCTTTCGCCTTTTACTAAAGATTTCCGTGGAGAGGGGAGGGCGTCAACAAGCTCACAATATTTTTGGGGGCTCTGTTTTGAACAGATCTACACGATGGGTTCAAAGAATACTTAAGAAAACGTGGTGTGTTGTGCTCTACTTATACGCGCACCATCCAGCAAATACCGCACACGTTCCGAGAATGGCACGCCACGGCGCCTTTTTTAAGGTTATCGCTTCTCGGCCTTGTTGGCTAAGATCAAGTGTCGTATCGGTTCTTATCAGTTTAATATCTGATACGTCCCCCAGCGGGGATACATATTAAGCGGATTTTTAGAACAGGGAGTCGGCAAAGGAGCTTGCTCCATCCGCTCCACGCATCGACCCCAGTATTGCAGTGCCTCTGGGGGCGGTGCACTTTCTCTGTTGTGTTGCAAATAAAAACTTGCCACTCCCAACTTGTTGCCTTTTCTCCATCATGTTTTTGACATTCAAAGGCAAGTTTTTTATTCCTTGATATGTTTTCAAGCGCCTTTTTGTTTAAAAGTCCAAGATTTTCAAGCAGGGGTTGCTTACGGCCATACCAGCAGAAGAACGTCTGATCTTGGAAGCTAAGAAGGCTTGGGCCTGGTTAGTACTTGGATGGGAGACTGCCTGTGAAAACCAGGTGTTACAGCTATTGAGAAACGTTTTCAAAATGAAGTTTTTTACATTGCCTTGTCAGCTTTTTTTCAAAGTTAGTTAAGAGGTATTTTTAGTCTTTGTTACGTTTTTCCCGCCTTTTTCTTCTTTTTTTCTTCTTTTTTTTTTTACAAGCTGCTCTTTGGTTTTCGTGTCCGTGCCTGCTCTGTGACAATCGTTCGACAGTCGTTCACTGGCTTAACTGTGGAATAGGGTGGAGCTGAATTGATAAGGCGGGGTTGTCCGGCCCTCGGCCTTAAGGTGCGACGCACCCTGATGTCAGCACCAAACACACAAGAGACACTCTCCACCTTTACGGCCCTGTTGTTGTCGCTTGGGCTTCTCTTCATCACGTACAAATCTTTCGCCTTTTACTAAAGATTTCCGTGGAGAGGGGCGTCAACAAGCTCACAATATTTTTGGGGGCTCTGTTTTGACAGAGCTACACGATGGGTTCAAAGAATACTTAAGAAAACGTGGTGTGTTGTGCGCTACGTATACGCGCACCATCCAGCAAATACCACACACGTTCCGAGAATGGCACGCCACGGCGCCTTTTTCAGGTTATCGCTTCTCGGCCTTTTGGCTAAGATCAAGTGTAGTATCTGTTCTTATCAGTTTAATATCTGATACGTCCCCCAGCGGGGGACTACATATTAAGCGGATTTTTAGAACAGGGAGTCGGCAAAGGAGCTTGCTCCATCCGCTCCACGCATCGACCCAGTATTGCAGTGCCTCTGGGAGCGGTGCACTTTCTCTGTTGTGTTGCAAATAAAAACTTACCACTCCAACTTGTTGCCTTTTCTCCATCATGTTTTTGACATTCAAAGGCAAGTTTTTTATTCCTTGATATGTTTTCAAGCGCCTTTTTGTTTAAAAGTCCAAGATTTTCAAGCAGGGGTTGCTTACGGCCATACCAGCAGAAGAACGTCTGATCTTGGAAGCTAAGAAGGCTTGGGCCTGGTTAGTACTTGGATGGGAGACTGCCTGTGAAAACCAGGTGTTACAGCTATTGAGAAACGTTTTCAAAATGAAGTTTTTTACATTGCCTTGTCAGCTTTTTTTCAAAGTTAGTTAAGAGGTATTTTTAGTCTTTGTTACGTTTTCCCGCCTTTTTTCTTCTTTTTTTTTTTTTTTTTTTTTTTTTTTTTTACAAGCTGCTCTTTGGTTTTCGTGTCCGTGCCTGCTCTGTGACAATCGTTCGACAGTCGTTCACTGGCTTAACTGTGGAATAGGGTGGAGCTGAATTGATAAGGCGGGGTTGTCCGGCCCTCGGCCTTAAGGTGCGACGCACCCTGATGTCAGCACCAAACACACAAGAGACACTCTCCACCTTTACGGCCCTGTTGTTGTCGCTTGGGCTTCTCTTCATCACGTACAAATCTTTCGCCTTTTACTAAAGATTTCCGTGGAGAGGGGCGTCAACAAGCTCACAATATTTTTGGGGGCTCTGTTTTGACAGAGCTACACGATGGGTTCAAAGAATACTTAAGAAAACGTGGTGTGTTGTGCGCTACGTATACGCGCACCATCCAGCAAATACCGCACACGTTCCGAGAATGGCACGCCACGGCGCCTTTTTCAGGTTATCGCTTCTCGGCCTTTTGGCTAAGATCAAGTGTAGTATCTGTTCTTATCAGTTTAATATCTGATACGTCCCCCAGCGGGGGACTACATATTAAGCGGATTTTTAGAACAGGGAGTCGGCAAAGGAGCTTGCTCCATCCGCTCCACGCATCGACCCAGTATTGCAGTGCCTCTGGGAGCGGTGCACTTTCTCTGTTGTGTTGCAAATAAAAACTTACCACTCCAACTTGTTGCCTTTTCTCCATCATGTTTTTGACATTCAAAGGCAAGTTTTTTATTCCTTGATATGTTTTCAAGCGCCTTTTTGTTTAAAAGTCCAAGATTTTCAAGCAGGGGTTGCTTACGGCCATACCAGCAGAAGAACGCCCGATCTTGTCTGATCTTGGAAGCTAAGAAGGCTTGGGCTTGGTTAGTACTTGGATGGGAGACTGCCTGTGAAAACCAGGTGTTACAGCTATTGAGAAACGTTTTCAAAATGAAGTTTTTTACATTGCCTTGTCAGCTTTTTTTCAAAGTTAGTTAAGAGGTATTTTTAGTCTTTGTTACGTTTTCCCGCCTTTTTTCTTCTTTTTTTTTTTTTTTTTTTTTTTTTACAAGCTGCTCTTTGGTTTTCGTGTCCGTGCCTGCTCTGTGACAATCGTTCGACAGTCGTTCACTGGCTTAACTGTGGAATAGGGTGGAGCTGAATTGATAAGGCGGGGTTGTCCGGCCCTCGGCCTTAAGGTGCGACGCACCCTGATGTCAGCACCAAACACACAAGAGACACTCTCCACCTTTACGGCCCTGTTGTTGTCGCTTGGGCTTCTCTTCATCACGTACAAATCTTTCGCCTTTTACTAAAGATTTCCGTGGAGAGGGGCGTCAACAAGCTCACAATATTTTTGGGGGCTCTGTTTTGACAGAGCTACACGATGGGTTCAAAGAATACTTAAGAAAACGTGGTGTGTTGTGCGCTACGTATACGCGCACCATCCAGCAAATACCGCACACGTTCCGAGAATGGCACGCCACGGCGCCTTTTTCAGGTTATCGCTTCTCGGCCTTTTGGCTAAGATCAAGTGTAGTATCTGTTCTTATCAGTTTAATATCTGATACGTCCCCCAGCGGGGGACTACATATTAAGCGGATTTTTAGAACAGGGAGTCGGCAAAGGAGCTTGCTCCATCCGCTCCACGCATCGACCCAGTATTGCAGTGCCTCTGGGAGCGGTGCACTTTCTCTGTTGTGTTGCAAATAAAAACTTACCACTCCAACTTGTTGCCTTTTCTCCATCATGTTTTTGACATTCAAAGGCAAGTTTTTTATTCCTTGATATGTTTTCAAGCGCCTTTTTGTTTAAAAGTCCAAGATTTTCAAGCAGGGGTTGCTTACGGCCATACCAGCAGAAGAACGTCTGATCTTGGAAGCTAAGAAGGCTTGGGCCTGGTTAGTACTTGGATGGGAGACTGCCTGTGAAAACCAGGTGTTACAGCTATTGAGAAACGTTTTCAAAATGAAGTTTTTTACATTGCCTTGTCAGCTTTTTTTCAAAGTTAGTTAAGAGGTATTTTTAGTCTTTGTTACGTTTTCCCGCCTTTTTTCTTCTTTTTTTTTTTTTTTTTTTTTTTTTTTTACAAGCTGCTCTTTGGTTTTCGTGTCCGTGCCTGCTCTGTGACAATCGTTCGACAGTCGTTCACTGGCTTAACTGTGGAATAGGGTGGAGCTGAATTGATAGGCGGGGTTGTCCGGCCCTCGGCCTTAAGGTGCGACGCACCCTGATGTCAGCACCAAACACACAAGAGACACTCTCCACCTTTACGGCCCTGTTGTTGTCGCTTGGGCTTCTCTTCATCACGTACAAATCTTTCGCCTTTTACTAAAGATTTCCGTGGAGAGGGGCGTCAACAAGCTCACAATATTTTTGGGGGCTCTGTTTTGACAGAGCTACACGATGGGTTCAAAGAATACTTAAGAAAACGTGGTGTGTTGTGCGCTACGTATACGCGCACCATCCAGCAAATACCGCACACGTTCCGAGAATGGCACGCCACGGCGCCTTTTTCAGGTTATCGCTTCTCGGCCTTTTGGCTAAGATCAAGTGTAGTATCTGTTCTTATCAGTTTAATATCTGATACGTCCCCCAGCGGGGGACTACATATTAAGCGGATTTTTAGAACAGGGAGTCGGCAAAGGAGCTTGCTCCATCCGCTCCACGCATCGACCCAGTATTGCAGTGCCTCTGGGAGCGGTGCACTTTCTCTGTTGTGTTGCAAATAAAAACTTACCACTCCAACTTGTTGCCTTTTCTCCATCATGTTTTTGACATTCAAAGGCAAGTTTTTTATTCCTTGATATGTTTTCAAGCGCCTTTTTGTTTAAAAGTCCAAGATTTTCAAGCAGGGGTTGCTTACGGCCATACCAGCAGAAGAACGCCCGATCTTGTCTGATCTTGGAAGCTAAGAAGGCTTGGGCTTGGTTAGTACTTGGATGGGAGACTGCCTGTGAAAACCAGGTGTTACAGCTATTGAGAAACGTTTTCAAAATGAAGTTTTTTACATTGCCTTGTCAGCTTTTTTTCAAAGTTAGTTAAGAGGTATTTTTAGTCTTTGTTACGTTTTCCCGCCTTTTTTCTTCTTTTTTTTTTTTTTTTTTTTTTTTTTACAAGCTGCTCTTTGGTTTTCGTGTCCGTGCCTGCTCTGTGACAATCGTTCGACAGTCGTTCACTGGCTTAACTGTGGAATAGGGTGGAGCTGAATTGATAAGGCGGGGTTGTCCGGCCCTCGGCCTTAAGGTGCGACGCACCCTGATGTCAGCACCAAACACACAAGAGACACTCTCCACCTTTACGGCCCTGTTGTTGTCGCTTGGGCTTCTCTTCATCACGTACAAATCTTTCGCCTTTTACTAAAGATTTCCGTGGAGAGGGGCGTCAACAAGCTCACAATATTTTTGGGGGCTCTGTTTTGACAGAGCTACACGATGGGTTCAAAGAATACTTAAGAAAACGTGGTGTGTTGTGCGCTACGTATACGCGCACCATCCAGCAAATACCGCACACGTTCCGAGAATGGCACGCCACGGCGCCTTTTTCAGGTTATCGCTTCTCGGCCTTTTGGCTAAGATCAAGTGTAGTATCTGTTCTTATCAGTTTAATATCTGATACGTCCCCCAGCGGGGGACTACATATTAAGCGGATTTTTAGAACAGGGAGTCGGCAAAGGAGCTTGCTCCATCCGCTCCACGCATCGACCCAGTATTGCAGTGCCTCTGGGAGCGGTGCACTTTCTCTGTTGTGTTGCAAATAAAAACTTACCACTCCAACTTGTTGCCTTTTCTCCATCATGTTTTTGACATTCAAAGGCAAGTTTTTTATTCCTTGATATGTTTTCAAGCGCCTTTTTGTTTAAAAGTCCAAGATTTTCAAGCAGGGGTTGCTTACGGCCATACCAGCAGAAGAACGCCCGATCTTGTCTGATCTTGGAAGCTAAGAAGGCTTGGGCTTGGTTAGTACTTGGATGGGAGACTGCCTGTGAAAACCAGGTGTTACAGCTATTGAGAAACGTTTTCAAAATGAAGTTTTTTACATTGCCTTGTCAGCTTTTTTTCAAAGTTAGTTAAGAGGTATTTTTAGTCTTTGTTACGTTTTCCCGCCTTTTTTCTTCTTTTTTTTTTTTTTTTTTTTTTTTTTTTTTACAAGCTGCTCTTTGGTTTTCGTGTCCGTGCCTGCTCTGTGACAATCGTTCGACAGTCGTTCACTGGCTTAACTGTGGAATAGGGTGGAGCTGAATTGATAAGGCGGGGTTGTCCGGCCCTCGGCCTTAAGGTGCGACGCACCCTGATGTCAGCACCAAACACACAAGAGACACTCTCCACCTTTACGGCCCTGTTGTTGTCGCTTGGGCTTCTCTTCATCACGTACAAATCTTTCGCCTTTTACTAAAGATTTCCGTGGAGAGGGGCGTCAACAAGCTCACAATATTTTTGGGGGCTCTGTTTTGACAGAGCTACACGATGGGTTCAAAGAATACTTAAGAAAACGTGGTGTGTTGTGCGCTACGTATACGCGCACCATCCAGCAAATACCGCACACGTTCCGAGAATGGCACGCCACGGCGCCTTTTTCAGGTTATCGCTTCTCGGCCTTTTGGCTAAGATCAAGTGTAGTATCTGTTCTTATCAGTTTAATATCTGATACGTCCCCCAGCGGGGGACTACATATTAAGCGGATTTTTAGAACAGGGAGTCGGCAAAGGAGCTTGCTCCATCCGCTCCACGCATCGACCCAGTATTGCAGTGCCTCTGGGAGCGGTGCACTTTCTCTGTTGTGTTGCAAATAAAAACTTACCACTCCAACTTGTTGCCTTTTCTCCATCATGTTTTTGACATTCAAAGGCAAGTTTTTTATTCCTTGATATGTTTTCAAGCGCCTTTTTGTTTAAAAGTCCAAGATTTTCAAGCAGGGGTTGCTTACGGCCATACCAGCAGAAGAACGCCCGATCTGTCTGATCTTGGAAGCTAAGAAGGCTTGGGCCTGGTTAGTACTTGGATGGGAGACTGCCTGTGAAAACCAGGTGTTACAGCTATTGAGAAACGTTTTCAAAATGAAGTTTTTTACATTGCCTTGTCAGCTTTTTTTCAAAGTTAGTTAAGAGGTATTTTTAGTCTTTGTTACGTTTTCCCGCCTTTTTTCTTCTTTTTTTTTTTTTTTTTTTTTTTTTACAAGCTGCTCTTTGGTTTTCGTGTCCGTGCCTGCTCTGTGACAATCGTTCGACAGTCGTTCACTGGCTTAACTGTGGAATAGGGTGGAGCTGAATTGATTAGGCGGGGTTGTCCGGCCCTCGGCCTTAAGGTGCGACGCACCCTGATGTCAGCACCAAACACACAAGAGACACTCTCCACCTTTACGGCCCTGTTGTTGTCGCTTGGGCTTCTCTTTATCACGTACAAATCTTTCGCCTTTTACTAAAGATTTCCGTGGAGAGGGGCGTCAACAAGCTCACAATATTTTTGGGGGCTCTGTTTTGACAGAGCTACACGATGGGTTCAAAGAATACTTAAGAAAACGTGGTGTGTTGTGCGCTACGTATACGCGCACCATCCAGCAAATACCGCACACGTTCCGAGAATGGCACGCCACGGCGCCTTTTTCAGGTTATCGCTTCTCGGCCTTTTGGCTAAGATCAAGTGTAGTATCTGTTCTTATCAGTTTAATATCTGATACGTCCCCCAGCGGGGGACTACATATTAAGCGGATTTTTAGAACAGGGAGTCGGCAAAGGAGCTTGCTCCATCCGCTCCACGCATCGACCCAGTATTGCAGTGCCTCTGGGAGCGGTGCACTTTCTCTGTTGTGTTGCAAATAAAAACTTACCACTCCAACTTGTTGCCTTTTCTCCATCATGTTTTTGACATTCAAAGGCAAGTTTTTTATTCCTTGATATGTTTTCAAGCGCCTTTTTGTTTAAAAGTCCAAGATTTTCAAGCAGGGGTTGCTTACGGCCATACCAGCAGAAGAACGTCTGATCTTGGAAGCTAAGAAGGCTTGGGCCTGGTTAGTACTTGGATGGGAGACTGCCTGTGAAAACCAGGTGTTACAGCTATTGAGAAACGTTTTCAAAATGAAGTTTTTTACATTGCCTTGTCAGCTTTTTTTCAAAGTTAGTTAAGAGGTATTTTTAGTCTTTGTTACGTTTTCCCGCCTTTTTTCTTCTTTTTTTTTTTTTTTTTTTTTTTTTTTTACAAGCTGCTCTTTGGTTTTCGTGTCCGTGCCTGCTCTGTGACAATCGTTCGACAGTCGTTCACTGGCTTAACTGTGGAATAGGGTGGAGCTGAATTGATTAGGTGGGGTTGTCCGGCCCTCGGCCTTAAGGTGCGACGCACCCTGATGTCAGCACCAAACACACAAGAGACACTCTCCACCTTTACGGCCCTGTTGTTGTCGCTTGGGCTTCTCTTCATCACGTACAAATCTTTCGCCTTTTACTAAAGATTTCCGTGGAGAGGGGCGTCAACAAGCTCACAATATTTTTGGGGGCTCTGTTTTGACAGAGCTACACGATGGGTTCAAAGAATACTTAAGAAAACGTGGTGTGTTGTGCGCTACGTATACGCGCACCATCCAGCAAATACCACACACGTTCCGAGAATGGCACGCCACGGCGCCTTTTTCAGGTTATCGCTTCTCGGCCTTTTGGCTAAGATCAAGTGTAGTATCTGTTCTTATCAGTTTAATATCTGATACGTCCCCCAGCGGGGGACTACATATTAAGCGGATTTTTAGAACAGGGAGTCGGCAAAGGAGCTTGCTCCATCCGCTCCACGCATCGACCCAGTATTGCAGTGCCTCTGGGAGCGGTGCACTTTCTCTGTTGTGTTGCAAATAAAAACTTACCACTCCAACTTGTTGCCTTTTCTCCATCATGTTTTTGACATTCAAAGGCAAGTTTTTTATTCCTTGATATGTTTTCAAGCGCCTTTTTGTTTAAAAGTCCAAGATTTTCAAGCAGGGGTTGCTTACGGCCATACCAGCAGAAGACTGTCTGATCTTGGAAGCTAAGAAGGCTTGGGCCTGGTTAGTACTTGGATGGGAGACTGCCTGTGAAAACCAGGTGTTACAGCTATTGAGAAACGTTTTCAAAATGAAGTTTTTTACATTGCCTTGTCAGCTTTTTTTCAAAGTTAGTTAAGAGGTATTTTTAGTCTTTGTTACGTTTTCCCGCCTTTTTTCTTCTTTTTTTTTTTTTTTTTTTTTACAAGCTGCTCTTTGGTTTTCGTGTCCGTGCCTGCTCTGTGACAATCGTTCGACAGTCGTTCACTGGCTTAACTGTGGAATAGGGTGGAGCTGAATTGATTAGGCGGGGTTGTCCGGCCCTCGGCCTTAAGGTGCGACGCACCCTGATGTCAGCACCAAACACACAAGAGACACTCTCCACCTTTACGGCCCTGTTGTTGTCGCTTGGGCTTCTCTTCATCACGTACAAATCTTTCGCCTTTTACTAAAGATTTCCGTGGAGAGGGGCGTCAACAAGCTCACAATATTTTTGGGGGCTCTGTTTTGACAGAGCTACACGATGGGTTCAAAGAATACTTAAGAAAACGTGGTGTGTTGTGCGCTACGTATACGCGCACCATCCAGCAAATACCGCACACGTTCCGAGAATGGCACGCCACGGCGCCTTTTTCAGGTTATCGCTTCTCGGCCTTTTGGCTAAGATCAAGTGTAGTATCTGTTCTTATCAGTTCTCGGTGGGAGTCGTGCGGTGTATGGGGCACCACTGAGATTTGTTTTTTTTAGCCCCAACACCTTTTAGCACTTTTAAACCCAAAAGCCTTTTCAAAGGCTAAAAGCACTTACAGAGCCCTTTTTAGGGCTCTGCACCCCGTCCTAAAATGGAGTCTGGAGTTAAGGCCAGGAAGAAGTCGGCAACGATGACGACGGCGATGAAAGACCTGGCGGGAGTAGCAGGTAGCATGCTTCCAGCAAAAGCCCAGTCGGCGAGGAAGAAGGAGATGGGGACCATTCGGGAGCGGGACCAGCAAAGCCAACTAGGGAAAGAGAAGGATGCGAAGCAGCAGGTACCTGAAACAGATGCTGTGAAAAAAGATATTCCTGTTGCAGAGGTGCCCGCTCCCCACCAGGCCGAGGCCAGGGCGCTGGACAACCGGGGGTCTCAAAACAGAGACAGCCCCTCCACCGAGGTTCCAGCGACGAGAATGAAGAACTCTCTGAGGTTCCGGTGGAGGGGAGCAGACCCCCAGGGCTTCCCTGAGAGGGTTCCTTTCATCAGGGAGGTCCTGTTCGGAGTCCTGAGCCTGAAGGCAAGTGACATTGTGTGTGTGCAGAGGAATGGTCCCCAGCGCTTCGTTGACGTCACCGTCCTCGCCGATGGAAGATTTACAACTATGCTGGAGGTATGCAGAGAAAAAAAAGAGGAGGGGTTGAAGAATTACGCAGTGGAACAACTCTGGTGGGCCGATAAGAAGATCATCACGGTCCACATCTTCAACCCCTTCTTACCTGCAGAGACCGTCAGGAAATTTTTGCAGCAGTATGTCGAACTTCAGCCTGGCCATCGGGAGATGCGGGACGAGCTGGGCATATGGAACGGGAGACGCCAGTTCCAGGCCCGGCTACGTCCCGATCCCTCGGCTCCAGACGGGTTGTGCCACCCACCGGGCTATTTTAATATCGAGGGGAACAGAGGATACCTGTTTTATCCACAGCAGCCTCCCTTCTGCAAACTCTGTCTGGGTAGGGGTCACACAGCCGACGCCTGCACCAACATGAAGTGCAGGAATTGCCTGGACAAAGGCCACATGGCCAAAGACTGCACCGGGCCACGACGCTGCAAGATCTGCGGCGGCGACAACCATCTGGCCCGGTCCTGCCCCCAGTATAAACCTCTTTATTCTGACGCCCTGGTGGACTCCCCCCACCTTGAAGAGGGCCGGAGTCAGTCGCAGGGGGCTCAGGCGATTCCTGCCACCAAGAGCGCAGGGTCGGCTGTGGTTCCGGAGACCCCGGCAACCAGACCTACCAAGAGGAAAGGGGAGATAAAAAAAGACACCGCAGTCAAGCAAAGCAGAAAGGAGGCTGAGACACCAGAAGGGGCCCTTTCTCCAGCCAGGGCCTCTTCAAATAAGGACCGAGAAGTCGACATCCCGCTGGCATTAAGTGCTTCATCGCCAGCGGGAGCGGGAGTTTTGCCCCCTCCACCCCCTCCCCACCTTCCCAGTCAGCCTCTGGAGGGACCCAGAGTGGATGGGGAGGATAAACTCCAATTAGACTACATCGATGAGGGTCTCCGGAGGCTGATGGAGTATGCGGGTGGGGTGGTTGGGTGAAGGGGGGGTTTTATGGCTGGGGTTTTATAATTTTATTTTTTTATTACTTTATGGGTTTTATGGTTTTAGTAATAATTTTATTCATTTTAAATTTTTTAACCCCCCATGGCCGAGTTAAAAATCTTAACATTGAACGTCAGAGGGTTGAAAAATTTCGTAAAACGCACAGCTGTTTTTAACCAACTGGCATCCTCTCCCTTTGACCTGTGTTTACTGCAGGAAGTCCACCTCCGGGACCAGCGAGATGTGGCCATATTCACCCAGAACTGGAACTTGGGTGAGTCTCACTGGAGTGTGGGTGGCGTCCATTCGTCAGGCGTGGGAATCCTTTTTGGGAACCATGCCTTTCAAAGTGTAAGCCCCTTCACGGTTCTTCCCGGAAGGGTGTTGGGGGTGGACGCCACATGGAGGGGGCAGCACATTAGAGTTCTGTGCGTCTACGCTCCAGTGAAAGCCACCTCTCGTATAGAGCTGTTAGAGCAGTTGGTCCCCTTTTGTTTAACATCCAGACATCTCGTCATTGGGGGTGACTTCAACATCTTCCTCGAAGGGAAAAGTGATGTCAGTATTCCACATTTTATTAAGTTTGTGCGTAATTTCAACCTTACTGACGGTTTCAAGTTTTGCAACCCTAGTGATCTGGGAATGACCTGGCACAATACCCGTGGCTCTTGTAGTCGCATCGACTACATTTTAGCAGCACCCCCCATGCGGTTCAAAGCGGTCTCCCTGTCTCCCCAGTGGCCATCGGATCATGTGATGCTGGAGGCAAAGATTATTATCGATGCCCCAGCCCATGGTCCTGGCTACTGGAAATTCAACATCTCTCTTTTAGAAGAGAAGGAGTACAGGGAGCTGTTCTTAGACCAGTTCAAGCTTTGGACCGAGTACAGAGATCCTGGCTCCTCGGTGATAGATTGGTGGGAAGGGGTCAAGAGTAAAATCAAGACCCTTACCATCAACTATTCAAAACAGCGCAGAGCCTCCCAGCGCTGGCGTATCACACGTTTAGAGGAGGAGTTGCAGGAACTGTACTCTCGTTTTAACAATGGGGGGATTTTTAATCCCGGCAGGGCCACGGAGCTCAAGGATCGTTTGCGGCAGCTGCATGAGCAGCAGGCTGAAACGTCCTTGTTCCGTGCCAGGTGTCAAAAGTTGGAGGAAAACGAAAAATGCACAGCATTTTTCTTCAACAGAGTGAGAGACTCCAAAGCGGAGAAAAGTTTCGAAACTCTCCGCAACCAACATGGGGAGTCTCTCACGGACACATCCCAGATGCTAGAGGTTGCAACTTCGTTTTATAAACAACTTTTTAACAAACGGAGTACAGACCCGGTTGGGGGCTCAGGTTTCCTGGCCAAGCTAGAGAAGGTTCTTCCTAGTGATGCCCGGGGCAGCTTAGAGGCTCCCATTACCTTAGAAGAAGTCACCAAGGTAATTCATTGTATGAATCGCCGGAAAACTCCGGGCCTGGATGGACTCCCAGTGGAATTTTATATTTCATTTTGGGATGTCCTGGGACCAGAGTTATTTATGGTTATTGAAGAGGTGCTGAGCCAAGGGAAGCTGACAAAAAGCATGAGGTCAGGTGTGCTCTCCTTGTTGTACAAGAAAGGCGATAAAGCTGACTTGGCCAACTGGAGACCCCTGACCATGCTTTGCGTTGATGCAAAGCTAATCGCGAAGATACTGACTGAGCGCCTGAAGAAAGTTATGACCAGTCTGGTTCATGTTGACCAGACATGCGGTGTCCCTGGACGATCTGCATTCTGGAATTTACACCTGATCCGGGATGCTATCGCATGGGCGGAGGATCGTCAGATCCCCCTCGCAATGGTCAGTTTAGACCAAGAGAAGGCGTTTGATCGTGTAGACCATTGCTTTCTGTTTAAAGTGTTGGAGAGAATGGGGATCGGTGCAAAGTTCATAGGGTGGATCCAGTCCCTCTACCGGGAGGTGGGCAGTCGGGTGTGCCTTAATGGCTCACTCGGCTTTTGGATCCCCCAGATTGGCGGGGTGAGGCAGGGCTGCCCTCTCTCGCCGCTCTTATATGCTCTTTACATCGAGCCCCTGGCAGCTGCCATCCGTGCCAGCCCCACAGTGGATGGTCTGCTGCTTCCAGGAAGTGGTGGTTTAAGGGTTAAACTGGCTCAGTATGCGGATGATACCACCATATTTGCATGCTCGAGCCGGTCCCTCGGTCAGGCGCTGGACCTGGTCCAGGCGTTCGGCAGAGCTTCCGGCGCAGCACTTAATCTTCAAAAGTCGGTGGTTAAGTACTTTGGTGGCTGGAAGGGCAGGGAGGACCTTTTCGGGGACTTACCCCAATGTGAAGGCCCTCTTAAAGTCTTGGGCATCCTCTTCCAGTCTGAAGGGGCGGCCCAGACCAACTGGGAAGAACGCTTGGCTAAGGCTAGACGGAAGATGGGGTTGTGGAAGGGGAGGTCCCTCTCCTTCCTCGGAAAGGTACTGGTGTTAAAGGTGGACATTCTGCCCACATTGCTCTACCTTGCACAGGTGTACCCCCTTCCCCGGGCTATGAAACGGGGTTTAACAAAGGATGTTTTCAGCTTCATCTGGGGGGGCAGGTATGAGTATGTGAGGCGTGAAGTAATGTACCTGAGGAAGGAGGAGGGGGGGAGAGATGTACCTGACATCCCTCTTAAACTCGATTGCCTCTACCTCTCGCAGCTTTGTCGCCGTCTGGTCGCTCCTCAAGAGCACCCCCACCAATACCTCGTACGTCTGTGGCTGAGTTTCCCGATGCGCCATTTGGGCCCATTGTGGACAAACGCTGTTCCCAAGGCCGAGACGCTGCCTGCCCACTACAGGTATGCTGTTAGACTGGGTAAGTCCATCCAGGCAGACAGTCTCGGTGAAGCCTTGCTGAAGCATAGGGTCTTGTATAAGACTCTGCTCAGTACAAGGGGTACTCAAGCCCTTTTGGGGCTTGAGGAAGGCACTTGGGTCAGGATTCAGCCACCTGAGTTAGATCACCGTCTGCAAGACCTCAACTGGCGTTGCCTCCACGGCAAGCTGCCAGTAAGAGAGGTCCTGCACAGGCATGGACTGACCAGGCACCCCAAGTGCCCACAGTCCCAGTGTAACAAGGACGAGTCCATTAGACACGTTATGTGGGACTGTGGGCATGCCAAAGCAATCTGGCGTCTGGTTGGCAGCCTGTGCAGAAAGCTAGACCAGCAGACGGTACTGACGTACGAGAAGATCCTACACGGATGGCCACTGGGACCAGTGGGGTCAACAGCCCTTCGGGTGTGGGAGGTCGTTAGCATTACCAAATCTGCCATCTGGGATGCGAGGGCCGCTCTCATCCGGAGGGGGACGGACTTCACTCCCCAGGGTGTCTTCCATAAAATCCGGGCTGAACTCGACTTCAGGATGGAGAAGGACGTCACCAATATGGGCTACGAAGAGGCTACTCTTAAGTGGCACGCCCTTCTGGGCTCGTAGCCCAGTTGCCATTTTTTGTGGCGTCCGGACCATCTTCTCTTTTGTCCTCAAAGCAAGTAGTGGCTGCAGTTTTATTTAAAACAAAAAAGCTCAAAAAGCTAAAGCGACTGCCTTTTATTTTTAAACTAGGGTGTGGATCTATTTGATTTATTTATTTAAGTTTGGTGTGTTGTTTAAGTAAATATATAAAGGAAAAAATGTATTATGGACTTATCTGATGATTTAAAACGTGTGCACCTATTTATATAATTATTGTGTGAATATATATTTATTTTGACTATTTTCATATCGTGTGGACTTTTGATTGTAAATTTGGTGTGAAAAAAAAAAAAAAAAAAAAAAAAAAACTGTACATGGAGAAATTCATCATTTTAAGCTCTTAAATTTGTTTTTGAATTGATTTATATATTTATTTAACTTATTTTTCAATTTTGTGGTGTGGGATTTGGACCATTTGGAGGGTCCCTTATTCACTTTTGATTTAGGTGGCGTTTTGTTTTTTTAAGAGATTTTTTTCAAGCAGCACACGGCGAGGACACCCTGAAGCGAGCACAGTAGCACCCTGGGGACAGGCCAGGGGGGATCCTCCTTTTTTTGGATCCCAAGCTGCGGTATGTGCATTCCGTTTTTTATTTTGATTTTTTAAGAGGCCATGGGGTTTTTATTATTGTTTTATCTTGTTTTTAAAAGTATCTTAAGATTAATTTAAAAAAGAAATCTTAAGACTTTATAGCAAGACTCTTTATTGATTTTTATTGGAGTTTTAGGAAACATGCTTATTTAATGTGTTTTTATATGACGGTTTTAATTGATGAATATATTGTGTTTTAAGTGTCATACTTTTTTGTATTGTATGAAATTTTCAATAAAGAGAAAATATGAAAAAAAAAAAAAAAAAAAAAAATCTGTTCTTATCAGTTTAATATCTGATACGTCCCCCAGCGGGGGACTACATATTAAGCGGATTTTTAGAACAGGGAGTCGGCAAAGGAGCTTGCTCCATCCGCTCCACGCATCGACCCAGTATTGCAGTGCCTCTGGGAGCGGTGCACTTTCTCTGTTGTGTTGCAAATAAAAACTTACCACTCCAACTTGTTGCCTTTTCTCCATCATGTTTTTGACATTCAAAGGCAAGTTTTTTATTCCTTGATATGTTTTCAAGCGCCTTTTTGTTTAAAAGTCCAAGATTTTCAAGCAGGGGTTGCTTACGGCCATACCAGCAGAAGAACGTCTGATCTTGGAAGCTAAGAAGGCTTGGGCCTGGTTAGTACTTGGATGGGAGACTGCCTGTGAAAACCAGGTGTTACAGCTATTGAGAAACGTTTTCAAAATGAAGTTTTTTACATTGCCTTGTCAGCTTTTTTTCAAAGTTAGTTAAGAGGTATTTTTAGTCTTTGTTACGTTTTCCCGCCTTTTTTCTTCTTTTTTTTTTTTTTTTTTTTTTTTTTTTTTTACAAGCTGCTCTTTGGTTTTCGTGTCCGTGCCTGCTCTGTGACAATCGTTCGACAGTCGTTCACTGGCTTAACTGTGGAATAGGGTGGAGCTGAATTGATAAGGCGGGGTTGTCCGGCCCTCGGCCTTAAGGTGCGACGCACCCTGATGTCAGCACCAAACACACAAGAGACACTCTCCACCTTTACGGCCCTGTTGTTGTCGCTTGGGCTTCTCTTCATCACGTACAAATCTTTCGCCTTTTACTAAAGATTTCCGTGGAGAGGGGCGTCAACAAGCTCACAATATTTTTGGGGGCTCTGTTTTGACAGAGCTACACGATGGGTTCAAAGAATACTTAAGAAAACGTGGTGTGTTGTGCGCTACGTATACGCGCACCATCCAGCAAATACCGCACACGTTCCGAGAATGGCACGCCACGGCGCCTTTTTCAGGTTATCGCTTCTCGGCCTTTTGGCTAAGATCAAGTGTAGTATCTGTTCTTATCAGTTTAATATCTGATACGTCCCCCAGCGGGGGACTACATATTAAGCGGATTTTTAGAACAGGGAGTCGGCAAAGGAGCTTGCTCCATCCGCTCCACGCATCGACCCAGTATTGCAGTGCCTCTGGGAGCGGTGCACTTTCTCTGTTGTGTTGCAAATAAAAACTTACCACTCCAACTTGTTGCCTTTTCTCCATCATGTTTTTGACATTCAAAGGCAAGTTTTTTATTCCTTGATATGTTTTCAAGCGCCTTTTTGTTTAAAAGTCCAAGATTTTCAAGCAGGGGTTGCTTACGGCCATACCAGCAGAAGAACGTCTGATCTTGGAAGCTAAGAAGGCTTGGGCCTGGTTAGTACTTGGATGGGAGACTGCCTGTGAAAACCAGGTGTTACAGCTATTGAGAAACGTTTTCAAAATGAAGTTTTTTACATTGCCTTGTCAGCTTTTTTTCAAAGTTAGTTAAGAGGTATTTTTAGTCTTTGTTACGTTTTCCCGCCTTTTTTCTTCTTTTTTTTTTTTTTTTTTTTTTTACAAGCTGCTCTTTGGTTTTCGTGTCCGTGCCTGCTCTGTGACAATCGTTCGACAGTCGTTCACTGGCTTAACTGTGGAATAGGGTGGAGCTGAATTGATTAGGCGGGGTTGTCCGGCCCTCGGCCTTAAGGTGCGACGCACCCTGATGTCAGCACCAAACACACAAGAGACACTCTCCACCTTTACGGCCCTGTTGTTGTCGCTTGGGCTTCTCTTCATCACGTACAAATCTTTCGCCTTTTACTAAAGATTTCCGTGGAGAGGGGCGTCAACAAGCTCACAATATTTTTGGGGGCTCTGTTTTGACAGAGCTACACGATGGGTTCAAAGAATACTTAAGAAAACGTGGTGTGTTGTGCGCTACGTATACGCGCACCATCCAGCAAATACCGCACACGTTCCGAGAATGGCACGCCACGGCGCCTTTTTCAGGTTATCGCTTCTCGGCCTTTTGGCTAAGATCAAGTGTAGTATCTGTTCTTATCAGTTTAATATCTGATACGTCCCCCAGCGGGGGACTACATATTAAGCGGATTTTTAGAACAGGGAGTCGGCAAAGGAGCTTGCTCCATCCGCTCCACGCATCGACCCAGTATTGCAGTGCCTCTGGGAGCGGTGCACTTTCTCTGTTGTGTTGCAAATAAAAACTTACCACTCCAACTTGTTGCCTTTTCTCCATCATGTTTTTGACATTCAAAGGCAAGTTTTTTATTCCTTGATATGTTTTCAAGCGCCTTTTTGTTTAAAAGTCCAAGATTTTCAAGCAGGGGTTGCTTACGGCCATACCAGCAGAAGAACGTCTGATCTTGGAAGCTAAGAAGGCTTGGGCCTGGTTAGTACTTGGATGGGAGACTGCCTGTGAAAACCAGGTGTTACAGCTATTGAGAAACGTTTTCAAAATGAAGTTTTTTACATTGCCTTGTCAGCTTTTTTTCAAAGTTAGTTAAGAGGTATTTTTAGTCTTTGTTACGTTTTCCCGCCTTTTTTCTTCTTTTTTTTTTTTTTTTTTTTTTTTTACAAGCTGCTCTTTGGTTTTCGTGTCCGTGCCTGCTCTGTGACAATCGTTCGACAGTCGTTCACTGGCTTAACTGTGGAATAGGGTGGAGCTGAATTGATTAGGCGGGGTTGTCCGGCCCTCGGCCTTAAGGTGCGACGCACCCTGATGTCAGCACCAAACACACAAGAGACACTCTCCACCTTTACGGCCCTGTTGTTGTCGCTTGGGCTTCTCTTCATCACGTACAAATCTTTCGCCTTTTACTAAAGATTTCCGTGGAGAGGGGCGTCAACAAGCTCACAATATTTTTGGGGGCTCTGTTTTGACAGAGCTACACGATGGGTTCAAAGAATACTTAAGAAAACGTGGTGTGTTGTGCGCTACGTATACGCGCACCATCCAGCAAATACCGCACACGTTCCGAGAATGGCACGCCACGGCGCCTTTTTCAGGTTATCGCTTCTCGGCCTTTTGGCTAAGATCAAGTGTAGTATCTGTTCTTATCAGTTTAATATCTGATACGTCCCCCAGCGGGGGACTACATATTAAGCGGATTTTTAGAACAGGGAGTCGGCAAAGGAGCTTGCTCCATCCGCTCCACGCATCGACCCAGTATTGCAGTGCCTCTGGGAGCGGTGCACTTTCTCTGTTGTGTTGCAAATAAAAACTTACCACTCCAACTTGTTGCCTTTTCTCCATCATGTTTTTGACATTCAAAGGCAAGTTTTTTATTCCTTGATATGTTTTCAAGCGCCTTTTTGTTTAAAAGTCCAAGATTTTCAAGCAGGGGTTGCTTACGGCCATACCAGCAGAAGAACGTCTGATCTTGGAAGCTAAGAAGGCTTGGGCCTGGTTAGTACTTGGATGGGAGACTGCCTGTGAAAACCAGGTGTTACAGCTATTGAGAAACGTTTTCAAAATGAAGTTTTTTACATTGCCTTGTCAGCTTTTTTTCAAAGTTAGTTAAGAGGTATTTTTAGTCTTTGTTACGTTTTCCCGCCTTTTTTCTTCTTTTTTTTTTTTTTTTTTTTTTTTTTTTACAAGCTGCTCTTTGGTTTTCGTGTCCGTGCCTGCTCTGTGACAATCGTTCGACAGTCGTTCACTGGCTTAACTGTGGAATAGGGTGGAGCTGAATTGATTAGGCGGGGTTGTCCGGCCCTCGGCCTTAAGGTGCGACGCACCCTGATGTCAGCACCAAACACACAAGAGACACTCTCCACCTTTACGGCCCTGTTGTTGTCGCTTGGGCTTCTCTTCATCACGTACAAATCTTTCGCCTTTTACTAAAGATTTCCGTGGAGAGGGGCGTCAACAAGCTCACAATATTTTTGGGGGCTCTGTTTTGACAGAGCTACACGATGGGTTCAAAGAATACTTAAGAAAACGTGGTGTGTTGTGCGCTACGTATACGCGCACCATCCAGCAAATACCGCACACGTTCCGAGAATGGCACGCCACGGCGCCTTTTTCAGGTTATCGCTTCTCGGCCTTTTGGCTAAGATCAAGTGTAGTATCTGTTCTTATCAGTTTAATATCTGATACGTCCCCCAGCGGGGGACTACATATTAAGCGGATTTTTAGAACAGGGAGTCGGCAAAGGAGCTTGCTCCATCCGCTCCACGCATCGACCCAGTATTGCAGTGCCTCTGGGAGCGGTGCACTTTCTCTGTTGTGTTGCAAATAAAAACTTACCACTCCAACTTGTTGCCTTTTCTCCATCATGTTTTTGACATTCAAAGGCAAGTTTTTTATTCCTTGATATGTTTTCAAGCGCCTTTTTGTTTAAAAGTCCAAGATTTTCAAGCAGGGGTTGCTTACGGCCATACCAGCAGAAGAACGTCTGATCTTGGAAGCTAAGAAGGCTTGGGCCTGGTTAGTACTTGGATGGGAGACTGCCTGTGAAAACCAGGTGTTACAGCTATTGAGAAACGTTTTCAAAATGAAGTTTTTTACATTGCCTTGTCAGCTTTTTTCCAAAGTTAGTTAAGAGGTATTTTTAGTCTTTGTTACGTTTTCCCGCCTTTTTTCTTCTTTTTTTTTTTTTTTTTTTTTTTTTTACAAGCTGCTCTTTGGTTTTCGTGTCCGTGCCTGCTCTGTGACAATCGTTCGACAGTCGTTCACTGGCTTAACTGTGGAATAGGGTGGAGCTGAATTGATTAGGCGGGGTTGTCCGGCCCTCGGCCTTAAGGTGCGACGCACCCTGATGTCAGCACCAAACACACAAGAGACACTCTCCACCTTTACGGCCCTGTTGTTGTCGCTTGGGCTTCTCTTCATCACGTACAAATCTTTCGCCTTTTACTAAAGATTTCCGTGGAGAGGGGCGTCAACAAGCTCACAATATTTTTGGGGGCTCTGTTTTGACAGAGCTACACGATGGGTTCAAAGAATACTTAAGAAAACGTGGTGTGTTGTGCGCTACGTATACGCGCACCATCCAGCAAATACCGCACACGTTCCGAGAATGGCACGCCACGGCGCCTTTTTCAGGTTATCGCTTCTCGGCCTTTTGGCTAAGATCAAGTGTAGTATCTGTTCTTATCAGTTTAATATCTGATACGTCCCCCAGCGGGGGACTACATATTAAGCGGATTTTTAGAACAGGGAGTCGGCAAAGGAGCTTGCTCCATCCGCTCCACGCATCGACCCAGTATTGCAGTGCCTCTGGGAGCGGTGCACTTTCTCTGTTGTGTTGCAAATAAAAACTTACCACTCCAACTTGTTGCCTTTTCTCCATCATGTTTTTGACATTCAAAGGCAAGTTTTTTATTCCTTGATATGTTTTCAAGCGCCTTTTTGTTTAAAAGTCCAAGATTTTCAAGCAGGGGTTGCTTACGGCCATACCAGCAGAAGAACGTCTGATCTTGGAAGCTAAGAAGGCTTGGGCCTGGTTAGTACTTGGATGGGAGACTGCCTGTGAAAACCAGGTGTTACAGCTATTGAGAAACGTTTTCAAAATGAAGTTTTTTACATTGCCTTGTCAGCTTTTTTTCAAAGTTAGTTAAGAGGTATTTTTAGTCTTTGTTACGTTTTCCCGCCTTTTTTCTTCTTTTTTTTTTTTTTTTTTTTTTTTTTTTTACAAGCTGCTCTTTGGTTTTCGTGTCCGTGCCTGCTCTGTGACAATCGTTCGACAGTCGTTCACTGGCTTAACTGTGGAATAGGGTGGAGCTGAATTGATTAGGCGGGGTTGTCCGGCCCTCGGCCTTAAGGTGCGACGCACCCTGATGTCAGCACCAAACACACAAGAGACACTCTCCACCTTTACGGCCCTGTTGTTGTCGCTTGGGCTTCTCTTCATCACGTACAAATCTTTCGCCTTTTACTAAAGATTTCCGTGGAGAGGGGCGTCAACAAGCTCACAATATTTTTGGGGGCTCTGTTTTGACAGAGCTACACGATGGGTTCAAAGAATACTTAAGAAAACGTGGTGTGTTGTGCGCTACGTATACGCGCACCATCCAGCAAATACCGCACACGTTCCGAGAATGGCACGCCACGGCGCCTTTTTCAGGTTATCGCTTCTCGGCCTTTTGGCTAAGATCAAGTGTAGTATCTGTTCTTATCAGTTTAATATCTGATACGTCCCCCAGCGGGGGACTACATATTAAGCGGATTTTTAGAACAGGGAGTCGGCAAAGGAGCTTGCTCCATCCGCTCCACGCATCGACCCAGTATTGCAGTGCCTCTGGGAGCGGTGCACTTTCTCTGTTGTGTTGCAAATAAAAACTTACCACTCCAACTTGTTGCCTTTTCTCCATCATGTTTTTGACATTCAAAGGCAAGTTTTTTATTCCTTGATATGTTTTCAAGCGCCTTTTTGTTTAAAAGTCCAAGATTTTCAAGCAGGGGTTGCTTACGGCCATACCAGCAGAAGAACGTCTGATCTTGGAAGCTAAGAAGGCTTGGGCCTGGTTAGTACTTGGATGGGAGACTGCCTGTGAAAACCAGGTGTTACAGCTATTGAGAAACGTTTTCAAAATGAAGTTTTTTACATTGCCTTGTCAGCTTTTTTTCAAAGTTAGTTAAGAGGTATTTTTAGTCTTTGTTACGTTTTCCCGCCTTTTTTCTTCTTTTTTTTTTTTTTTTTTTTTTTTACAAGCTGCTCTTTGGTTTTCGTGTCCGTGCCTGCTCTGTGACAATCGTTCGACAGTCGTTCACTGGCTTAACTGTGGAATAGGGTGGAGCTGAATTGATTAGGCGGGGTTGTCCGGCCCTCGGCCTTAAGGTGCGACGCACCCTGATGTCAGCACCAAACACACAAGAGACACTCTCCACCTTTACGGCCCTGTTGTTGTCGCTTGGGCTTCTCTTCATCACGTACAAATCTTTCGCCTTTTACTAAAGATTTCCGTGGAGAGGGGCGTCAACAAGCTCACAATATTTTTGGGGGCTCTGTTTTGACAGAGCTACACGATGGGTTCAAAGAATACTTAAGAAAACGTGGTGTGTTGTGCGCTACGTATACGCGCACCATCCAGCAAATACCGCACACGTTCCGAGAATGGCACGCCACGGCGCCTTTTTCAGGTTATCGCTTCTCGGCCTTTTGGCTAAGATCAAGTGTAGTATCTGTTCTTATCAGTTTAATATCTGATACGTCCCCCAGCGGGGGACTACATATTAAGCGGATTTTTAGAACAGGGAGTCGGCAAAGGAGCTTGCTCCATCCGCTCCACGCATCGACCCAGTATTGCAGTGCCTCTGGGAGCGGTGCACTTTCTCTGTTGTGTTGCAAATAAAAACTTACCACTCCAACTTGTTGCCTTTTCTCCATCATGTTTTTGACATTCAAAGGCAAGTTTTTTATTCCTTGATATGTTTTCAAGCGCCTTTTTGTTTAAAAGTCCAAGATTTTCAAGCAGGGGTTGCTTACGGCCATACCAGCAGAAGAACGTCTGATCTTGGAAGCTAAGAAGGCTTGGGCCTGGTTAGTACTTGGATGGGAGACTGCCTGTGAAAACCAGGTGTTACAGCTATTGAGAAACGTTTTCAAAATGAAGTTTTTTACATTGCCTTGTCAGCTTTTTTTCAAAGTTAGTTAAGAGGTATTTTTAGTCTTTGTTACGTTTTCCCGCCTTTTTTCTTCTTTTTTTTTTTTTTTTTTTTTTTTTTTACAAGCTGCTCTTTGGTTTTCGTGTCCGTGCCTGCTCTGTGACAATCGTTCGACAGTCGTTCACTGGCTTAACTGTGGAATAGGGTGGAGCTGAATTGATTAGGCGGGGTTGTCCGGCCCTCGGCCTTAAGGTGCGACGCACCCTGATGTCAGCACCAAACACACAAGAGACACTCTCCACCTTTACGGCCCTGTTGTTGTCGCTTGGGCTTCTCTTCATCACGTACAAATCTTTCGCCTTTTACTAAAGATTTCCGTGGAGAGGGGCGTCAACAAGCTCACAATATTTTTGGGGGCTCTGTTTTGACAGAGCTACACGATGGGTTCAAAGAATACTTAAGAAAACGTGGTGTGTTGTGCGCTACGTATACGCGCACCATCCAGCAAATACCGCACACGTTCCGAGAATGGCACGCCACGGCGCCTTTTTCAGGTTATCGCTTCTCGGCCTTTTGGCTAAGATCAAGTGTAGTATCTGTTCTTATCAGTTTAATATCTGATACGTCCCCCAGCGGGGGACTACATATTAAGCGGATTTTTAGAACAGGGAGTCGGCAAAGGAGCTTGCTCCATCCGCTCCACGCATCGACCCAGTATTGCAGTGCCTCTGGGAGCGGTGCACTTTCTCTGTTGTGTTGCAAATAAAAACTTACCACTCCAACTTGTTGCCTTTTCTCCATCATGTTTTTGACATTCAAAGGCAAGTTTTTTATTCCTTGATATGTTTTCAAGCGCCTTTTTGTTTAAAAGTCCAAGATTTTCAAGCAGGGGTTGCTTACGGCCATACCAGCAGAAGAACGTCTGATCTTGGAAGCTAAGAAGGCTTGGGCCTGGTTAGTACTTGGATGGGAGACTGCCTGTGAAAACCAGGTGTTACAGCTATTGAGAAACGTTTTCAAAATGAAGTTTTTTACATTGCCTTGTCAGCTTTTTTTCAAAGTTAGTTAAGAGGTATTTTTAGTCTTTGTTACGTTTTCCCGCCTTTTTTCTTCTTCTTTTTTTTTTTTTTTTTTTTTTTTTACAAGCTGCTCTTTGGTTTTCGTGTCCGTGCCTGCTCTGTGACAATCGTTCGACAGTCGTTCACTGGCTTAACTGTGGAATAGGGTGGAGCTGAATTGATTAGGCGGGGTTGTCCGGCCCTCGGCCTTAAGGTGCGACGCACCCTGATGTCAGCACCAAACACACAAGAGACACTCTCCACCTTTACGGCCCTGTTGTTGTCGCTTGGGCTTCTCTTCATCACGTACAAATCTTTCGCCTTTTACTAAAGATTTCCGTGGAGAGGGGCGTCAACAAGCTCACAATATTTTTGGGGGCTCTGTTTTGACAGAGCTACACGATGGGTTCAAAGAATACTTAAGAAAACGTGGTGTGTTGTGCGCTACGTATACGCGCACCATCCAGCAAATACCGCACACGTTCCGAGAATGGCACGCCACGGCGCCTTTTTCAGGTTATCGCTTCTCGGCCTTTTGGCTAAGATCAAGTGTAGTATCTGTTCTTATCAGTTTAATATCTGATACGTCCCCCAGCGGGGGACTACATATTAAGCGGATTTTTAGAACAGGGAGTCGGCAAAGGAGCTTGCTCCATCCGCTCCACGCATCGACCCAGTATTGCAGTGCCTCTGGGAGCGGTGCACTTTCTCTGTTGTGTTGCAAATAAAAACTTACCACTCCAACTTGTTGCCTTTTCTCCATCATGTTTTTGACATTCAAAGGCAAGTTTTTTATTCCTTGATATGTTTTCAAGCGCCTTTTTGTTTAAAAGTCCAAGATTTTCAAGCAGGGGTTGCTTACGGCCATACCAGCAGAAGAACGTCTGATCTTGGAAGCTAAGAAGGCTTGGGCCTGGTTAGTACTTGGATGGGAGACTGCCTGTGAAAACCAGGTGTTACAGCTATTGAGAAACGTTTTCAAAATGAAGTTTTTTACATTGCCTTGTCAGCTTTTTTTCAAAGTTAGTTAAGAGGTATTTTTAGTCTTTGTTACGTTTTCCCGCCTTTTTTCTTCTTTTTTTTTTTTTTTTTTTTTTTTTTTTTTACAAGCTGCTCTTTGGTTTTCGTGTCCGTGCCTGCTCTGTGACAATCGTTCGACAGTCGTTCACTGGCTTAACTGTGGAATAGGGTGGAGCTGAATTGATTAGGCGGGGTTGTCCGGCCCTCGGCCTTAAGGTGCGACGCACCCTGATGTCAGCACCAAACACACAAGAGACACTCTCCACCTTTACGGCCCTGTTGTTGTCGCTTGGGCTTCTCTTCATCACGTACAAATCTTTCGCCTTTTACTAAAGATTTCCGTGGAGAGGGGCGTCAACAAGCTCACAATATTTTTGGGGGCTCTGTTTTGACAGAGCTACACGATGGGTTCAAAGAATACTTAAGAAAACGTGGTGTGTTGTGCGCTACGTATACGCGCACCATCCAGCAAATACCGCACACGTTCCGAGAATGGCACGCCACGGCGCCTTTTTCAGGTTATCGCTTCTCGGCCTTTTGGCTAAGATCAAGTGTAGTATCTGTTCTTATCAGTTTAATATCTGATACGTCCCCCAGCGGGGGACTACATATTAAGCGGATTTTTAGAACAGGGAGTCGGCAAAGGAGCTTGCTCCATCCGCTCCACGCATCGACCCAGTATTGCAGTGCCTCTGGGAGCGGTGCACTTTCTCTGTTGTGTTGCAAATAAAAACTTACCACTCCAACTTGTTGCCTTTTCTCCATCATGTTTTTGACATTCAAAGGCAAGTTTTTTATTCCTTGATATGTTTTCAAGCGCCTTTTTGTTTAAAAGTCCAAGATTTTCAAGCAGGGGTTGCTTACGGCCATACCAGCAGAAGAACGTCTGATCTTGGAAGCTAAGAAGGCTTGGGCCTGGTTAGTACTTGGATGGGAGACTGCCTGTGAAAACCAGGTGTTACAGCTATTGAGAAACGTTTTCAAAATGAAGTTTTTTACATTGCCTTGTCAGCTTTTTTTCAAAGTTAGTTAAGAGGTATTTTTAGTCTTTGTTACGTTTTCCCGCCTTTTTTCTTCTTTTTTTTTTTTTTTTTTTTTTTTTTTTTACAAGCTGCTCTTTGGTTTTCGTGTCCGTGCCTGCTCTGTGACAATCGTTCGACAGTCGTTCACTGGCTTAACTGTGGAATAGGGTGGAGCTGAATTGATTAGGCGGGGTTGTCCGGCCCTCGGCCTTAAGGTGCGACGCACCCTGATGTCAGCACCAAACACACAAGAGACACTCTCCACCTTTACGGCCCTGTTGTTGTCGCTTGGGCTTCTCTTCATCACGTACAAATCTTTCGCCTTTTACTAAAGATTTCCGTGGAGAGGGGCGTCAACAAGCTCACAATATTTTTGGGGGCTCTGTTTTGACAGAGCTACACGATGGGTTCAAAGAATACTTAAGAAAACGTGGTGTGTTGTGCGCTACGTATACGCGCACCATCCAGCAAATACCGCACACGTTCCGAGAATGGCACGCCACGGCGCCTTTTTCAGGTTATCGCTTCTCGGCCTTTTGGCTAAGATCAAGTGTAGTATCTGTTCTTATCAGTTTAATATCTGATACGTCCCCCAGCGGGGGACTACATATTAAGCGGATTTTTAGAACAGGGAGTCGGCAAAGGAGCTTGCTCCATCCGCTCCACGCATCGACCCAGTATTGCAGTGCCTCTGGGAGCGGTGCACTTTCTCTGTTGTGTTGCAAATAAAAACTTACCACTCCAACTTGTTGCCTTTTCTCCATCATGTTTTTGACATTCAAAGGCAAGTTTTTTATTCCTTGATATGTTTTCAAGCGCCTTTTTGTTTAAAAGTCCAAGATTTTCAAGCAGGGGTTGCTTACGGCCATACCAGCAGAAGAACGTCTGATCTTGGAAGCTAAGAAGGCTTGGGCCTGGTTAGTACTTGGATGGGAGACTGCCTGTGAAAACCAGGTGTTACAGCTATTGAGAAACGTTTTCAAAATGAAGTTTTTTACATTGCCTTGTCAGCTTTTTTTCAAAGTTAGTTAAGAGGTATTTTTAGTCTTTGTTACGTTTTCCCGCCTTTTTTCTTCTTTTTTTTTTTTTTTTTTTTTTTTTTTTTTTTACAAGCTGCTCTTTGGTTTTCGTGTCCGTGCCTGCTCTGTGACAATCGTTCGACAGTCGTTCACTGGCTTAACTGTGGAATAGGGTGGAGCTGAATTGATTAGGCGGGGTTGTCCGGCCCTCGGCCTTAAGGTGCGACGCACCCTGATGTCAGCACCAAACACACAAGAGACACTCTCCACCTTTACGGCCCTGTTGTTGTCGCTTGGGCTTCTCTTCATCACGTACAAATCTTTCGCCTTTTACTAAAGATTTCCGTGGAGAGGGGCGTCAACAAGCTCACAATATTTTTGGGGGCTCTGTTTTGACAGAGCTACACGATGGGTTCAAAGAATACTTAAGAAAACGTGGTGTGTTGTGCGCTACGTATACGCGCACCATCCAGCAAATACCACACACGTTCCGAGAATGGCACGCCACGGCGCCTTTTTCAGGTTATCGCTTCTCGGCCTTTTGGCTAAGATCAAGTGTAGTATCTGTTCTTATCAGTTTAATATCTGATACGTCCCCCAGCGGGGGACTACATATTAAGCGGATTTTTAGAACAGGGAGTCGGCAAAGGAGCTTGCTCCATCCGCTCCACGCATCGACCCAGTATTGCAGTGCCTCTGGGAGCGGTGCACTTTCTCTGTTGTGTTGCAAATAAAAACTTACCACTCCAACTTGTTGCCTTTTCTCCATCATGTTTTTGACATTCAAAGGCAAGTTTTTTATTCCTTGATATGTTTTCAAGCGCCTTTTTGTTTAAAAGTCCAAGATTTTCAAGCAGGGGTTGCTTACGGCCATACCAGCAGAAGAACGTCTGATCTTGGAAGCTAAGAAGGCTTGGGCCTGGTTAGTACTTGGATGGGAGACTGCCTGTGAAAACCAGGTGTTACAGCTATTGAGAAACGTTTTCAAAATGAAGTTTTTTACATTGCCTTGTCAGCTTTTTTTCAAAGTTAGTTAAGAGGTATTTTTAGTCTTTGTTACGTTTTCCCGCCTTTTTTCTTTTTTTTTTTTTTTTTTTTTTTTTTTTTTTTTACAAGCTGCTCTTTGGTTTTCGTGTCCGTGCCTGCTCTGTGACAATCGTTCGACAGTCGTTCACTGGCTTAACTGTGGAATAGGGTGGAGCTGAATTGATTAGGCGGGGTTGTCCGGCCCTCGGCCTTAAGGTGCGACGCACCCTGATGTCAGCACCAAACACACAAGAGACACTCTCCACCTTTACGGCCCTGTTGTTGTCGCTTGGGCTTCTCTTCATCACGTACAAATCTTTCGCCTTTTACTAAAGATTTCCGTGGAGAGGGGCGTCAACAAGCTCACAATATTTTTGGGGGCTCTGTTTTGACAGAGCTACACGATGGGTTCAAAGAATACTTAAGAAAACGTGGTGTGTTGTGCGCTACGTATACGCGCACCATCCAGCAAATACCGCACACGTTCCGAGAATGGCACGCCACGGCGCCTTTTTCAGGTTATCGCTTCTCGGCCTTTTGGCTAAGATCAAGTGTAGTATCTGTTCTTATCAGTTTAATATCTGATACGTCCCCCAGCGGGGGACTACATATTAAGCGGATTTTTAGAACAGGGAGTCGGCAAAGGAGCTTGCTCCATCCGCTCCACGCATCGACCCAGTATTGCAGTGCCTCTGGGAGCGGTGCACTTTCTCTGTTGTGTTGCAAATAAAAACTTACCACTCCAACTTGTTGCCTTTTCTCCATCATGTTTTTGACATTCAAAGGCAAGTTTTTTATTCCTTGATATGTTTTCAAGCGCCTTTTTGTTTAAAAGTCCAAGATTTTCAAGCAGGGGTTGCTTACGGCCATACCAGCAGAAGAACGTCTGATCTTGGAAGCTAAGAAGGCTTGGGCCTGGTTAGTACTTGGATGGGAGACTGCCTGTGAAAACCAGGTGTTACAGCTATTGAGAAACGTTTTCAAAATGAAGTTTTTTACATTGCCTTGTCAGCTTTTTTTCAAAGTTAGTTAAGAGGTTTTTTTAGTCTTTGTTACGTTTTCCCGCCTTTTTTCTTTTTTTTTTTTTTTTTTTTTTTTTTTTTTTTTTACAAGCTGCTCTTTGGTTTTCGTGTCCGTGCCTGCTCTGTGACAATCGTTCGACAGTCGTTCACTGGCTTAACTGTGGAATAGGGTGGAGCTGAATTGATTAGGCGGGGTTGTCCGGCCCTCGGCCTTAAGGTGCGACGCACCCTGATGTCAGCACCAAACACACAAGAGACACTCTCCACCTTTACGGCCCTGTTGTTGTCGCTTGGGCTTCTCTTCATCACGTACAAATCTTTCGCCTTTTACTAAAGATTTCCGTGGAGAGGGGCGTCAACAAGCTCACAATATTTTTGGGGGCTCTGTTTTGACAGAGCTACACGATGGGTTCAAAGAATACTTAAGAAAACGTGGTGTGTTGTGCGCTACGTATACGCGCACCATCCAGCAAATACCGCACACGTTCCGAGAATGGCACGCCACGGCGCCTTTTTCAGGTTATCGCTTCTCGGCCTTTTGGCTAAGATCAAGTGTAGTATCTGTTCTTATCAGTTTAATATCTGATACGTCCCCCAGCGGGGGACTACATATTAAGCGGATTTTTAGAACAGGGAGTCGGCAAAGGAGCTTGCTCCATCCGCTCCACGCATCGACCCAGTATTGCAGTGCCTCTGGGAGCGGTGCACTTTCTCTGTTGTGTTGCAAATAAAAACTTACCACTCCAACTTGTTGCCTTTTCTCCATCATGTTTTTGACATTCAAAGGCAAGTTTTTTATTCCTTGATATGTTTTCAAGCGCCTTTTTGTTTAAAAGTCCAAGATTTTCAAGCAGGGGTTGCTTACGGCCATACCAGCAGAAGAACGTCTGATCTTGGAAGCTAAGAAGGCTTGGGCCTGGTTAGTACTTGGATGGGAGACTGCCTGTGAAAACCAGGTGTTACAGCTATTGAGAAACGTTTTCAAAATGAAGTTTTTTACATTGCCTTGTCAGCTTTTTTTCAAAGTTAGTTAAGAGGTATTTTTAGTCTTTGTTACGTTTTCCCCCCTTTTTTCTTTTTTTTTTTTTTTTTTTTTTTTTTTTTTTTTTACAAGCTGCTCTTTGGTTTTCGTGTCCGTGCCTGCTCTGTGACAATCGTTCGACAGTCGTTCACTGGCTTAACTGTGGAATAGGGTGGAGCTGAATTGATTAGGCGGGGTTGTCCGGCCCTCGGCCTTAAGGTGCGACGCACCCTGATGTCAGCACCAAACACACAAGAGACACTCTCCACCTTTACGGCCCTGTTGTTGTCGCTTGGGCTTCTCTTCATCACGTACAAATCTTTCGCCTTTTACTAAAGATTTCCGTGGAGAGGGGCGTCAACAAGCTCACAATATTTTTGGGGGCTCTGTTTTGACAGAGCTACACGATGGGTTCAAAGAATACTTAAGAAAACGTGGTGTGTTGTGCGCTACGTATACGCGCACCATCCAGCAAATACCGCACACGTTCCGAGAATGGCACGCCACGGCGCCTTTTTCAGGTTATCGCTTCTCGGCCTTTTGGCTAAGATCAAGTGTAGTATCTGTTCTTATCAGTTTAATATCTGATACGTCCCCCAGCGGGGGACTACATATTAAGCGGATTTTTAGAACAGGGAGTCGGCAAAGGAGCTTGCTCCATCCGCTCCACGCATCGACCCAGTATTGCAGTGCCTCTGGGAGCGGTGCACTTTCTCTGTTGTGTTGCAAATAAAAACTTACCACTCCAACTTGTTGCCTTTTCTCCATCATGTTTTTGACATTCAAAGGCAAGTTTTTTATTCCTTGATATGTTTTCAAGCGCCTTTTTGTTTAAAAGTCCAAGATTTTCAAGCAGGGGTTGCTTACGGCCATACCAGCAGAAGAACGTCTGATCTTGGAAGCTAAGAAGGCTTGGGCCTGGTTAGTACTTGGATGGGAGACTGCCTGTGAAAACCAGGTGTTACAGCTATTGAGAAACGTTTTCAAAATGAAGTTTTTTACATTGCCTTGTCAGCTTTTTTTCAAAGTTAGTTAAGAGGTATTTTTAGTCTTTTTTACGTTTTCCCGCCTTTTTTCTTCTTTTTTTTTTTTTTTTTTTTTTTTTTTTTTTACAAGCTGCTCTTTGGTTTTCGTGTCCGTGCCTGCTCTGTGACAATCGTTCGACAGTCGTTCACTGGCTTAACTGTGGAATAGGGTGGAGCTGAATTGATTAGGCGGGGTTGTCCGGCCCTCGGCCTTAAGGTGCGACGCACCCTGATGTCAGCACCAAACACACAAGAGACACTCTCCACCTTTACGGCCCTGTTGTTGTCGCTTGGGCTTCTCTTCATCACGTACAAATCTTTCGCCTTTTACTAAAGATTTCCGTGGAGAGGGGCGTCAACAAGCTCACAATATTTTTGGGGGCTCTGTTTTGACAGAGCTACACGATGGGTTCAAAGAATACTTAAGAAAACGTGGTGTGTTGTGCGCTACGTATACGCGCACCATCCAGCAAATACCGCACACGTTCCGAGAATGGCACGCCACGGCGCCTTTTTCAGGTTATCGCTTCTCGGCCTTTTGGCTAAGATCAAGTGTAGTATCTGTTCTTATCAGTTTAATATCTGATACGTCCCCCAGCGGGGGACTACATATTAAGCGGATTTTTAGAACAGGGAGTCGGCAAAGGAGCTTGCTCCATCCGCTCCACGCATCGACCCAGTATTGCAGTGCCTCTGGGAGCGGTGCACTTTCTCTGTTGTGTTGCAAATAAAAACTTACCACTCCAACTTGTTGCCTTTTCTCCATCATGTTTTTGACATTCAAAGGCAAGTTTTTTATTCCTTGATATGTTTTCAAGCGCCTTTTTGTTTAAAAGTCCAAGATTTTCAAGCAGGGGTTGCTTACGGCCATACCAGCAGAAGAACGTCTGATCTTGGAAGCTAAGAAGGCTTGGGCCTGGTTAGTACTTGGATGGGAGACTGCCTGTGAAAACCAGGTGTTACAGCTATTGAGAAACGTTTTCAAAATGAAGTTTTTTACATTGCCTTGTCAGCTTTTTTTCAAAGTTAGTTAAGAGGTATTTTTAGTCTTTGTTACGTTTTCCCGCCTTTTTTCTTCTTTTTTTTTTTTTTTTTTTTTTTTTTTTTTACAAGCTGCTCTTTGGTTTTCGTGTCCGTGCCTGCTCTGTGACAATCGTTCGACAGTCGTTCACTGGCTTAACTGTGGAATAGGGTGGAGCTGAATTGATTAGGCGGGGTTGTCCGGCCCTCGGCCTTAAGGTGCGACGCACCCTGATGTCAGCACCAAACACACAAGAGACACTCTCCACCTTTACGGCCCTGTTGTTGTCGCTTGGGCTTCTCTTCATCACGTACAAATCTTTCGCCTTTTACTAAAGATTTCCGTGGAGAGGGGCGTCAACAAGCTCACAATATTTTTGGGGGCTCTGTTTTGACAGAGCTACACGATGGGTTCAAAGAATACTTAAGAAAACGTGGTGTGTTGTGCGCTACGTATACGCGCACCATCCAGCAAATACCGCACACGTTCCGAGAATGGCACGCCACGGCGCCTTTTTCAGGTTATCGCTTCTCGGCCTTTTGGCTAAGATCAAGTGTAGTATCTGTTCTTATCAGTTCTCGGTGGGAGTCGTGCGGTGTATGGGGCACCACTGAGATTTGTTTTTTTTAGCCCCAACACCTTTTAGCACTTTTAAACCCAAAAGCCTTTTCAAAGGCTAAAAGCACTTACAGAGCCCTTTTTAGGGCTCTGCACCCCGTCCTAAAATGGAGTCTGGAGTTAAGGCCAGGAAGAAGTCGGCAACGATGACGACGGCGATGAAAGACCTGGCGGGAGTAGCAGGTAGCATGCTTCCAGCAAAAGCCCAGTCGGCGAGGAAGAAGGAGATGGGGACCATTCGGGAGCGGGACCAGCAAAGCCAACTAGGGAAAGAGAAGGATGCGAAGCAGCAGGTACCTGAAACAGATGCTGTGAAAAAAGATATTCCTGTTGCAGAGGTGCCCGCTCCCCACCAGGCCGAGGCCAGGGCGCTGGACAACCGGGGGTCTCAAAACAGAGACAGCCCCTCCACCGAGGTTCCAGCGACGAGAATGAAGAACTCTCTGAGGTTCCGGTGGAGGGGAGCAGACCCCCAGGGCTTCCCTGAGAGGGTTCCTTTCATCAGGGAGGTCCTGTTCGGAGTCCTGAGCCTGAAGGCAAGTGACATTGTGTGTGTGCAGAGGAATGGTCCCCAGCGCTTCGTTGACGTCACCGTCCTCGCCGATGGAAGATTTACAACTATGCTGGAGGTATGCAGAGAAAAAAAAGAGGAGGGGTTGAAGAATTACGCAGTGGAACAACTCTGGTGGGCCGATAAGAAGATCATCACGGTCCACATCTTCAACCCCTTCTTACCTGCAGAGACCGTCAGGAAATTTTTGCAGCAGTATGTCGAACTTCAGCCTGGCCATCGGGAGATGCGGGACGAGCTGGGCATATGGAACGGGAGACGCCAGTTCCAGGCCCGGCTACGTCCCGATCCCTCGGCTCCAGACGGGTTGTGCCACCCACCGGGCTATTTTAATATCGAGGGGAACAGAGGATACCTGTTTTATCCACAGCAGCCTCCCTTCTGCAAACTCTGTCTGGGTAGGGGTCACACAGCCGACGCCTGCACCAACATGAAGTGCAGGAATTGCCTGGACAAAGGCCACATGGCCAAAGACTGCACCGGGCCACGACGCTGCAAGATCTGCGGCGGCGACAACCATCTGGCCCGGTCCTGCCCCCAGTATAAACCTCTTTATTCTGACGCCCTGGTGGACTCCCCCCACCTTGAAGAGGGCCGGAGTCAGTCGCAGGGGGCTCAGGCGATTCCTGCCACCAAGAGCGCAGGGTCGGCTGTGGTTCCGGAGACCCCGGCAACCAGACCTACCAAGAGGAAAGGGGAGATAAAAAAAGACACCGCAGTCAAGCAAAGCAGAAAGGAGGCTGAGACACCAGAAGGGGCCCTTTCTCCAGCCAGGGCCTCTTCAAATAAGGACCGAGAAGTCGACATCCCGCTGGCATTAAGTGCTTCATCGCCAGCGGGAGCGGGAGTTTTGCCCCCTCCACCCCCTCCCCACCTTCCCAGTCAGCCTCTGGAGGGACCCAGAGTGGATGGGGAGGATAAACTCCAATTAGACTACATCGATGAGGGTCTCCGGAGGCTGATGGAGTATGCGGGTGGGGTGGTTGGGTGAAGGGGGGGTTTTATGGCTGGGGTTTTATAATTTTATTTTTTTATTACTTTATGGGTTTTATGGTTTTAGTAATAATTTTATTCATTTTAAATTTTTTAACCCCCCATGGCCGAGTTAAAAATCTTAACATTGAACGTCAGAGGGTTGAAAAATTTCGTAAAACGCACAGCTGTTTTTAACCAACTGGCATCCTCTCCCTTTGACCTGTGTTTACTGCAGGAAGTCCACCTCCGGGACCAGCGAGATGTGGCCATATTCACCCAGAACTGGAACTTGGGTGAGTCTCACTGGAGTGTGGGTGGCGTCCATTCGTCAGGCGTGGGAATCCTTTTTGGGAACCATGCCTTTCAAAGTGTAAGCCCCTTCACGGTTCTTCCCGGAAGGGTGTTGGGGGTGGACGCCACATGGAGGGGGCAGCACATTAGAGTTCTGTGCGTCTACGCTCCAGTGAAAGCCACCTCTCGTATAGAGCTGTTAGAGCAGTTGGTCCCCTTTTGTTTAACATCCAGACATCTCGTCATTGGGGGTGACTTCAACATCTTCCTCGAAGGGAAAAGTGATGTCAGTATTCCACATTTTATTAAGTTTGTGCGTAATTTCAACCTTACTGACGGTTTCAAGTTTTGCAACCCTAGTGATCTGGGAATGACCTGGCACAATACCCGTGGCTCTTGTAGTCGCATCGACTACATTTTAGCAGCACCCCCCATGCGGTTCAAAGCGGTCTCCCTGTCTCCCCAGTGGCCATCGGATCATGTGATGCTGGAGGCAAAGATTATTATCGATGCCCCAGCCCATGGTCCTGGCTACTGGAAATTCAACATCTCTCTTTTAGAAGAGAAGGAGTACAGGGAGCTGTTCTTAGACCAGTTCAAGCTTTGGACCGAGTACAGAGATCCTGGCTCCTCGGTGATAGATTGGTGGGAAGGGGTCAAGAGTAAAATCAAGACCCTTACCATCAACTATTCAAAACAGCGCAGAGCCTCCCAGCGCTGGCGTATCACACGTTTAGAGGAGGAGTTGCAGGAACTGTACTCTCGTTTTAACAATGGGGGGATTTTTAATCCCGGCAGGGCCACGGAGCTCAAGGATCGTTTGCGGCAGCTGCATGAGCAGCAGGCTGAAACGTCCTTGTTCCGTGCCAGGTGTCAAAAGTTGGAGGAAAACGAAAAATGCACAGCATTTTTCTTCAACAGAGTGAGAGACTCCAAAGCGGAGAAAAGTTTCGAAACTCTCCGCAACCAACATGGGGAGTCTCTCACGGACACATCCCAGATGCTAGAGGTTGCAACTTCGTTTTATAAACAACTTTTTAACAAACGGAGTACAGACCCGGTTGGGGGCTCAGGTTTCCTGGCCAAGCTAGAGAAGGTTCTTCCTAGTGATGCCCGGGGCAGCTTAGAGGCTCCCATTACCTTAGAAGAAGTCACCAAGGTAATTCATTGTATGAATCGCCGGAAAACTCCGGGCCTGGATGGACTCCCAGTGGAATTTTATATTTCATTTTGGGATGTCCTGGGACCAGAGTTATTTATGGTTATTGAAGAGGTGCTGAGCCAAGGGAAGCTGACAAAAAGCATGAGGTCAGGTGTGCTCTCCTTGTTGTACAAGAAAGGCGATAAAGCTGACTTGGCCAACTGGAGACCCCTGACCATGCTTTGCGTTGATGCAAAGCTAATCGCGAAGATACTGACTGAGCGCCTGAAGAAAGTTATGACCAGTCTGGTTCATGTTGACCAGACATGCGGTGTCCCTGGACGATCTGCATTCTGGAATTTACACCTGATCCGGGATGCTATCGCATGGGCGGAGGATCGTCAGATCCCCCTCGCAATGGTCAGTTTAGACCAAGAGAAGGCGTTTGATCGTGTAGACCATTGCTTTCTGTTTAAAGTGTTGGAGAGAATGGGGATCGGTGCAAAGTTCATAGGGTGGATCCAGTCCCTCTACCGGGAGGTGGGCAGTCGGGTGTGCCTTAATGGCTCACTCGGCTTTTGGATCCCCCAGATTGGCGGGGTGAGGCAGGGCTGCCCTCTCTCGCCGCTCTTATATGCTCTTTACATCGAGCCCCTGGCAGCTGCCATCCGTGCCAGCCCCACAGTGGATGGTCTGCTGCTTCCAGGAAGTGGTGGTTTAAGGGTTAAACTGGCTCAGTATGCGGATGATACCACCATATTTGCATGCTCGAGCCGGTCCCTCGGTCAGGCGCTGGACCTGGTCCAGGCGTTCGGCAGAGCTTCCGGCGCAGCACTTAATCTTCAAAAGTCGGTGGTTAAGTACTTTGGTGGCTGGAAGGGCAGGGAGGACCTTTTCGGGGACTTACCCCAATGTGAAGGCCCTCTTAAAGTCTTGGGCATCCTCTTCCAGTCTGAAGGGGCGGCCCAGACCAACTGGGAAGAACGCTTGGCTAAGGCTAGACGGAAGATGGGGTTGTGGAAGGGGAGGTCCCTCTCCTTCCTCGGAAAGGTACTGGTGTTAAAGGTGGACATTCTGCCCACATTGCTCTACCTTGCACAGGTGTACCCCCTTCCCCGGGCTATGAAACGGGGTTTAACAAAGGATGTTTTCAGCTTCATCTGGGGGGGCAGGTATGAGTATGTGAGGCGTGAAGTAATGTACCTGAGGAAGGAGGAGGGGGGGAGAGATGTACCTGACATCCCTCTTAAACTCGATTGCCTCTACCTCTCGCAGCTTTGTCGCCGTCTGGTCGCTCCTCAAGAGCACCCCCACCAATACCTCGTACGTCTGTGGCTGAGTTTCCCGATGCGCCATTTGGGCCCATTGTGGACAAACGCTGTTCCCAAGGCCGAGACGCTGCCTGCCCACTACAGGTATGCTGTTAGACTGGGTAAGTCCATCCAGGCAGACAGTCTCGGTGAAGCCTTGCTGAAGCATAGGGTCTTGTATAAGACTCTGCTCAGTACAAGGGGTACTCAAGCCCTTTTGGGGCTTGAGGAAGGCACTTGGGTCAGGATTCAGCCACCTGAGTTAGATCACCGTCTGCAAGACCTCAACTGGCGTTGCCTCCACGGCAAGCTGCCAGTAAGAGAGGTCCTGCACAGGCATGGACTGACCAGGCACCCCAAGTGCCCACAGTCCCAGTGTAACAAGGACGAGTCCATTAGACACGTTATGTGGGACTGTGGGCATGCCAAAGCAATCTGGCGTCTGGTTGGCAGCCTGTGCAGAAAGCTAGACCAGCAGACGGTACTGACGTACGAGAAGATCCTACACGGATGGCCACTGGGACCAGTGGGGTCAACAGCCCTTCGGGTGTGGGAGGTCGTTAGCATTACCAAATCTGCCATCTGGGATGCGAGGGCCGCTCTCATCCGGAGGGGGACGGACTTCACTCCCCAGGGTGTCTTCCATAAAATCCGGGCTGAACTCGACTTCAGGATGGAGAAGGACGTCACCAATATGGGCTACGAAGAGGCTACTCTTAAGTGGCACGCCCTTCTGGGCTCGTAGCCCAGTTGCCATTTTTTGTGGCGTCCGGACCATCTTCTCTTTTGTCCTCAAAGCAAGTAGTGGCTGCAGTTTTATTTAAAACAAAAAAGCTCAAAAAGCTAAAGCGACTGCCTTTTATTTTTAAACTAGGGTGTGGATCTATTTGATTTATTTATTTAAGTTTGGTGTGTTGTTTAAGTAAATATATAAAGGAAAAAATGTATTATGGACTTATCTGATGATTTAAAACGTGTGCACCTATTTATATAATTATTGTGTGAATATATATTTATTTTGACTATTTTCATATCGTGTGGACTTTTGATTGTAAATTTGGTGTGAAAAAAAAAAAAAAAAAAAAAAAAAAACTGTACATGGAGAAATTCATCATTTTAAGCTCTTAAATTTGTTTTTGAATTGATTTATATATTTATTTAACTTATTTTTCAATTTTGTGGTGTGGGATTTGGACCATTTGGAGGGTCCCTTATTCACTTTTGATTTAGGTGGCGTTTTGTTTTTTTAAGAGATTTTTTTCAAGCAGCACACGGCGAGGACACCCTGAAGCGAGCACAGTAGCACCCTGGGGACAGGCCAGGGGGGATCCTCCTTTTTTTGGATCCCAAGCTGCGGTATGTGCATTCCGTTTTTTATTTTGATTTTTTAAGAGGCCATGGGGTTTTTATTATTGTTTTATCTTGTTTTTAAAAGTATCTTAAGATTAATTTAAAAAAGAAATCTTAAGACTTTATAGCAAGACTCTTTATTGATTTTTATTGGAGTTTTAGGAAACATGCTTATTTAATGTGTTTTTATATGACGGTTTTAATTGATGAATATATTGTGTTTTAAGTGTCATACTTTTTTGTATTGTATGAAATTTTCAATAAAGAGAAAATATGAAAAAAAAAAAAAAAAAAAAAATCTGTTCTTATCAGTTTAATATCTGATACGTCCCCCAGCGGGGGACTACATATTAAGCGGATTTTTAGAACAGGGAGTCGGCAAAGGAGCTTGCTCCATCCGCTCCACGCATCGACCCAGTATTGCAGTGCCTCTGGGAGCGGTGCACTTTCTCTGTTGTGTTGCAAATAAAAACTTACCACTCCAACTTGTTGCCTTTTCTCCATCATGTTTTTGACATTCAAAGGCAAGTTTTTTATTCCTTGATATGTTTTCAAGCGCCTTTTTGTTTAAAAGTCCAAGATTTTCAAGCAGGGGTTGCTTACGGCCATACCAGCAGAAGAACGTCTGATCTTGGAAGCTAAGAAGGCTTGGGCCTGGTTAGTACTTGGATGGGAGACTGCCTGTGAAAACCAGGTGTTACAGCTATTGAGAAACGTTTTCAAAATGAAGTTTTTTACATTGCCTTGTCAGCTTTTTTTCAAAGTTAGTTAAGAGGTATTTTTAGTCTTTGTTACGTTTTCCCGCCTTTTTTTTTTTTTTTTTTTTTTTTTTTTTTTTTTTTTTTTTTTACAAGCTGCTCTTTGGTTTTCGTGTCCGTGCCTGCTCTGTGACAATCGTTCGACAGTCGTTCACTGGCTTAACTGTGGAATAGGGTGGAGCTGAATTGATTAGGCGGGGTTGTCCGGCCCTCGGCCTTAAGGTGCGACGCACCCTGATGTCAGCACCAAACACACAAGAGACACTCTCCACCTTTACGGCCCTGTTGTTGTCGCTTGGGCTTCTCTTCATCACGTACAAATCTTTCGCCTTTTACTAAAGATTTCCGTGGAGAGGGGCGTCAACAAGCTCACAATATTTTTGGGGGCTCTGTTTTGACAGAGCTACACGATGGGTTCAAAGAATACTTAAGAAAACGTGGTGTGTTGTGCGCTACGTATACGCGCACCATCCAGCAAATACCGCACACGTTCCGAGAATGGCACGCCACGGCGCCTTTTTCAGGTTATCGCTTCTCGGCCTTTTGGCTAAGATCAAGTGTAGTATCTGTTCTTATCAGTTTAATATCTGATACGTCCCCCAGCGGGGGACTACATATTAAGCGGATTTTTAGAACAGGGAGTCGGCAAAGGAGCTTGCTCCATCCGCTCCACGCATCGACCCAGTATTGCAGTGCCTCTGGGAGCGGTGCACTTTCTCTGTTGTGTTGCAAATAAAAACTTACCACTCCAACTTGTTGCCTTTTCTCCATCATGTTTTTGACATTCAAAGGCAAGTTTTTTATTCCTTGATATGTTTTCAAGCGCCTTTTTGTTTAAAAGTCCAAGATTTTCAAGCAGGGGTTGCTTACGGCCATACCAGCAGAAGAACGTCTGATCTTGGAAGCTAAGAAGGCTTGGGCCTGGTTAGTACTTGGATGGGAGACTGCCTGTGAAAACCAGGTGTTACAGCTATTGAGAAACGTTTTCAAAATGAAGTTTTTTACATTGCCTTGTCAGCTTTTTTTCAAAGTTAGTTAAGAGGTATTTTTAGTCTTTGTTACGTTTTCCCGCCTTTTTTCTTTTTTTTTTTTTTTTTTTTTTTTTTTTTTTTTTACAAGCTGCTCTTTGGTTTTCGTGTCCGTGCCTGCTCTGTGACAATCGTTCGACAGTCGTTCACTGGCTTAACTGTGGAATAGGGTGGAGCTGAATTGATTAGGCGGGGTTGTCCGGCCCTCGGCCTTAAGGTGCGACGCACCCTGATGTCAGCACCAAACACACAAGAGACACTCTCCACCTTTACGGCCCTGTTGTTGTCGCTTGGGCTTCTCTTCATCACGTACAAATCTTTCGCCTTTTACTAAAGATTTCCGTGGAGAGGGGCGTCAACAAGCTCACAATATTTTTGGGGGCTCTGTTTTGACAGAGCTACACGATGGGTTCAAAGAATACTTAAGAAAACGTGGTGTGTTGTGCGCTACGTATACGCGCACCATCCAGCAAATACCGCACACGTTCCGAGAATGGCACGCCACGGCGCCTTTTTCAGGTTATCGCTTCTCGGCCTTTTGGCTAAGATCAAGTGTAGTATCTGTTCTTATCAGTTTAATATCTGATACGTCCCCCAGCGGGGGACTACATATTAAGCGGATTTTTAGAACAGGGAGTCGGCAAAGGAGCTTGCTCCATCCGCTCCACGCATCGACCCAGTATTGCAGTGCCTCTGGGAGCGGTGCACTTTCTCTGTTGTGTTGCAAATAAAAACTTACCACTCCAACTTGTTGCCTTTTCTCCATCATGTTTTTGACATTCAAAGGCAAGTTTTTTATTCCTTGATATGTTTTCAAGCGCCTTTTTGTTTAAAAGTCCAAGATTTTCAAGCAGGGGTTGCTTACGGCCATACCAGCAGAAGAACGTCTGATCTTGGAAGCTAAGAAGGCTTGGGCCTGGTTAGTACTTGGATGGGAGACTGCCTGTGAAAACCAGGTGTTACAGCTATTGAGAAACGTTTTCAAAATGAAGTTTTTTACATTGCCTTGTCAGCTTTTTTTCAAAGTTAGTTAAGAGGTATTTTTAGTCTTTGTTACGTTTTCCCGCCTTTTTTCTTCTTTTTTTTTTTTTTTTTTTTTTTTTTACAAGCTGCTCTTTGGTTTTCGTGTCCGTGCCTGCTCTGTGACAATCGTTCGACAGTCGTTCACTGGCTTAACTGTGGAATAGGGTGGAGCTGAATTGATTAGGCGGGGTTGTCCGGCCCTCGGCCTTAAGGTGCGACGCACCCTGATGTCAGCACCAAACACACAAGAGACACTCTCCACCTTTACGGCCCTGTTGTTGTCGCTTGGGCTTCTCTTCATCACGTACAAATCTTTCGCCTTTTACTAAAGATTTCCGTGGAGAGGGGCGTCAACAAGCTCACAATATTTTTGGGGGCTCTGTTTTGACAGAGCTACACGATGGGTTCAAAGAATACTTAAGAAAACGTGGTGTGTTGTGCGCTACGTATACGCGCACCATCCAGCAAATACCGCACACGTTCCGAGAATGGCACGCCACGGCGCCTTTTTCAGGTTATCGCTTCTCGGCCTTTTGGCTAAGATCAAGTGTAGTATCTGTTCTTATCAGTTTAATATCTGATACGTCCCCCAGCGGGGGACTACATATTAAGCGGATTTTTAGAACAGGGAGTCGGCAAAGGAGCTTGCTCCATCCGCTCCACGCATCGACCCAGTATTGCAGTGCCTCTGGGAGCGGTGCACTTTCTCTGTTGTGTTGCAAATAAAAACTTACCACTCCAACTTGTTGCCTTTTCTCCATCATGTTTTTGACATTCAAAGGCAAGTTTTTTATTCCTTGATATGTTTTCAAGCGCCTTTTTGTTTAAAAGTCCAAGATTTTCAAGCAGGGGTTGCTTACGGCCATACCAGCAGAAGAACGTCTGATCTTGGAAGCTAAGAAGGCTTGGGCCTGGTTAGTACTTGGATGGGAGACTGCCTGTGAAAACCAGGTGTTACAGCTATTGAGAAACGTTTTCAAAATGAAGTTTTTTACATTGCCTTGTCAGCTTTTTTTCAAAGTTAGTTAAGAGGTATTTTTAGTCTTTGTTACGTTTTCCCGCCTTTTTTCTTCTTTTTTTTTTTTTTTTTTTTTTTTTTTTTTTTACAAGCTGCTCTTTGGTTTTCGTGTCCGTGCCTGCTCTGTGACAATCGTTCGACAGTCGTTCACTGGCTTAACTGTGGAATAGGGTGGAGCTGAATTGATTAGGCGGGGTTGTCCGGCCCTCGGCCTTAAGGTGCGACGCACCCTGATGTCAGCACCAAACACACAAGAGACACTCTCCACCTTTACGGCCCTGTTGTTGTCGCTTGGGCTTCTCTTCATCACGTACAAATCTTTCGCCTTTTACTAAAGATTTCCGTGGAGAGGGGCGTCAACAAGCTCACAATATTTTTGGGGGCTCTGTTTTGACAGAGCTACACGATGGGTTCAAAGAATACTTAAGAAAACGTGGTGTGTTGTGCGCTACGTATACGCGCACCATCCAGCAAATACCGCACACGTTCCGAGAATGGCACGCCACGGCGCCTTTTTCAGGTTATCGCTTCTCGGCCTTTTGGCTAAGATCAAGTGTAGTATCTGTTCTTATCAGTTTAATATCTGATACGTCCCCCAGCGGGGGACTACATATTAAGCGGATTTTTAGAACAGGGAGTCGGCAAAGGAGCTTGCTCCATCCGCTCCACGCATCGACCCAGTATTGCAGTGCCTCTGGGAGCGGTGCACTTTCTCTGTTGTGTTGCAAATAAAAACTTACCACTCCAACTTGTTGCCTTTTCTCCATCATGTTTTTGACATTCAAAGGCAAGTTTTTTATTCCTTGATATGTTTTCAAGCGCCTTTTTGTTTAAAAGTCCAAGATTTTCAAGCAGGGGTTGCTTACGGCCATACCAGCAGAAGAACGTCTGATCTTGGAAGCTAAGAAGGCTTGGGCCTGGTTAGTACTTGGATGGGAGACTGCCTGTGAAAACCAGGTGTTACAGCTATTGAGAAACGTTTTCAAAATGAAGTTTTTTACATTGCCTTGTCAGCTTTTTTTCAAAGTTAGTTAAGAGGTATTTTTAGTCTTTGTTACGTTTTCCCGCCTTTTTTCTTCTTTTTTTTTTTTTTTTTTTTTTTTTTTTTTACAAGCTGCTCTTTGGTTTTCGTGTCCGTGCCTGCTCTGTGACAATCGTTCGACAGTCGTTCACTGGCTTAACTGTGGAATAGGGTGGAGCTGAATTGATTAGGCGGGGTTGTCCGGCCCTCGGCCTTAAGGTGCGACGCACCCTGATGTCAGCACCAAACACACAAGAGACACTCTCCACCTTTACGGCCCTGTTGTTGTCGCTTGGGCTTCTCTTCATCACGTACAAATCTTTCGCCTTTTACTAAAGATTTCCGTGGAGAGGGGCGTCAACAAGCTCACAATATTTTTGGGGGCTCTGTTTTGACAGAGCTACACGATGGGTTCAAAGAATACTTAAGAAAACGTGGTGTGTTGTGCGCTACGTATACGCGCACCATCCAGCAAATACCGCACACGTTCCGAGAATGGCACGCCACGGCGCCTTTTTCAGGTTATCGCTTCTCGGCCTTTTGGCTAAGATCAAGTGTAGTATCTGTTCTTATCAGTTTAATATCTGATACGTCCCCCAGCGGGGGACTACATATTAAGCGGATTTTTAGAACAGGGAGTCGGCAAAGGAGCTTGCTCCATCCGCTCCACGCATCGACCCAGTATTGCAGTGCCTCTGGGAGCGGTGCACTTTCTCTGTTGTGTTGCAAATAAAAACTTACCACTCCAACTTGTTGCCTTTTCTCCATCATGTTTTTGACATTCAAAGGCAAGTTTTTTATTCCTTGATATGTTTTCAAGCGCCTTTTTGTTTAAAAGTCCAAGATTTTCAAGCAGGGGTTGCTTACGGCCATACCAGCAGAAGAACGTCTGATCTTGGAAGCTAAGAAGGCTTGGGCCTGGTTAGTACTTGGATGGGAGACTGCCTGTGAAAACCAGGTGTTACAGCTATTGAGAAACGTTTTCAAAATGAAGTTTTTTACATTGCCTTGTCAGCTTTTTTTCAAAGTTAGTTAAGAGGTTTTTTTAGTCTTTGTTACGTTTTCCCGCCTTTTTTTTTTTTTTTTTTTTTTTTTTTTTTTTTTTTTTTTTTTACAAGCTGCTCTTTGGTTTTCGTGTCCGTGCCTGCTCTGTGACAATCGTTCGACAGTCGTTCACTGGCTTAACTGTGGAATAGGGTGGAGCTGAATTGATTAGGCGGGGTTGTCCGGCCCTCGGCCTTAAGGTGCGACGCACCCTGATGTCAGCACCAAACACACAAGAGACACTCTCCACCTTTACGGCCCTGTTGTTGTCGCTTGGGCTTCTCTTCATCACGTACAAATCTTTCGCCTTTTACTAAAGATTTCCGTGGAGAGGGGCGTCAACAAGCTCACAATATTTTTGGGGGCTCTGTTTTGACAGAGCTACACGATGGGTTCAAAGAATACTTAAGAAAACGTGGTGTGTTGTGCGCTACGTATACGCGCACCATCCAGCAAATACCGCACACGTTCCGAGAATGGCACGCCACGGCGCCTTTTTCAGGTTATCGCTTCTCGGCCTTTTGGCTAAGATCAAGTGTAGTATCTGTTCTTATCAGTTTAATATCTGATACGTCCCCCAGCGGGGGACTACATATTAAGCGGATTTTTAGAACAGGGAGTCGGCAAAGGAGCTTGCTCCATCCGCTCCACGCATCGACCCAGTATTGCAGTGCCTCTGGGAGCGGTGCACTTTCTCTGTTGTGTTGCAAATAAAAACTTACCACTCCAACTTGTTGCCTTTTCTCCATCATGTTTTTGACATTCAAAGGCAAGTTTTTTATTCCTTGATATGTTTTCAAGCGCCTTTTTGTTTAAAAGTCCAAGATTTTCAAGCAGGGGTTGCTTACGGCCATACCAGCAGAAGAACGTCTGATCTTGGAAGCTAAGAAGGCTTGGGCCTGGTTAGTACTTGGATGGGAGACTGCCTGTGAAAACCAGGTGTTACAGCTATTGAGAAACGTTTTCAAAATGAAGTTTTTTACATTGCCTTGTCAGCTTTTTTTCAAAGTTAGTTAAGGGGTATTTTTAGTCTTTGTTACGTTTTCCCGCCTTTTTTCTTCTTTTTTTTTTTTTTTTTTTTTTTTTTTTTTTTACAAGCTGCTCTTTGGTTTTCGTGTCCGTGCCTGCTCTGTGACAATCGTTCGACAGTCGTTCACTGGCTTAACTGTGGAATAGGGTGGAGCTGAATTGATTAGGCGGGGTTGTCCGGCCCTCGGCCTTAAGGTGCGACGCACCCTGATGTCAGCACCAAACACACAAGAGACACTCTCCACCTTTACGGCCCTGTTGTTGTCGCTTGGGCTTCTCTTCATCACGTACAAATCTTTCGCCTTTTACTAAAGATTTCCGTGGAGAGGGGCGTCAACAAGCTCACAATATTTTTGGGGGCTCTGTTTTGACAGAGCTACACGATGGGTTCAAAGAATACTTAAGAAAACGTGGTGTGTTGTGCGCTACGTATACGCGCACCATCCAGCAAATACCGCACACGTTCCGAGAATGGCACGCCACGGCGCCTTTTTCAGGTTATCGCTTCTCGGCCTTTTGGCTAAGATCAAGTGTAGTATCTGTTCTTATCAGTTTAATATCTGATACGTCCCCCAGCGGGGGACTACATATTAAGCGGATTTTTAGAACAGGGAGTCGGCAAAGGAGCTTGCTCCATCCGCTCCACGCATCGACCCAGTATTGCAGTGCCTCTGGGAGCGGTGCACTTTCTCTGTTGTGTTGCAAATAAAAACTTACCACTCCAACTTGTTGCCTTTTCTCCATCATGTTTTTGACATTCAAAGGCAAGTTTTTTATTCCTTGATATGTTTTCAAGCGCCTTTTTGTTTAAAAGTCCAAGATTTTCAAGCAGGGGTTGCTTACGGCCATACCAGCAGAAGAACGTCTGATCTTGGAAGCTAAGAAGGCTTGGGCCTGGTTAGTACTTGGATGGGAGACTGCCTGTGAAAACCAGGTGTTACAGCTATTGAGAAACGTTTTCAAAATGAAGTTTTTTACATTGCCTTGTCAGCTTTTTTCCAAAGTTAGTTAAGAGGTATTTTTAGTCTTTGTTACGTTTTCCCGCCTTTTTTCTTCTTTTTTTTTTTTTTTTTTTTTTTTTTTTTTTACAAGCTGCTCTTTGGTTTTCGTGTCCGTGCCTGCTCTGTGACAATCGTTCGACAGTCGTTCACTGGCTTAACTGTGGAATAGGGTGGAGCTGAATTGATTAGGCGGGGTTGTCCGGCCCTCGGCCTTAAGGTGCGACGCACCCTGATGTCAGCACCAAACACACAAGAGACACTCTCCACCTTTACGGCCCTGTTGTTGTCGCTTGGGCTTCTCTTCATCACGTACAAATCTTTCGCCTTTTACTAAAGATTTCCGTGGAGAGGGGCGTCAACAAGCTCACAATATTTTTGGGGGCTCTGTTTTGACAGAGCTACACGATGGGTTCAAAGAATACTTAAGAAAACGTGGTGTGTTGTGCGCTACGTATACGCGCACCATCCAGCAAATACCGCACACGTTCCGAGAATGGCACGCCACGGCGCCTTTTTCAGGTTATCGCTTCTCGGCCTTTTGGCTAAGATCAAGTGTAGTATCTGTTCTTATCAGTTTAATATCTGATACGTCCCCCAGCGGGGGACTACATATTAAGCGGATTTTTAGAACAGGGAGTCGGCAAAGGAGCTTGCTCCATCCGCTCCACGCATCGACCCAGTATTGCAGTGCCTCTGGGAGCGGTGCACTTTCTCTGTTGTGTTGCAAATAAAAACTTACCACTCCAACTTGTTGCCTTTTCTCCATCATGTTTTTGACATTCAAAGGCAAGTTTTTTATTCCTTGATATGTTTTCAAGCGCCTTTTTGTTTAAAAGTCCAAGATTTTCAAGCAGGGGTTGCTTACGGCCATACCAGCAGAAGAACGTCTGATCTTGGAAGCTAAGAAGGCTTGGGCCTGGTTAGTACTTGGATGGGAGACTGCCTGTGAAAACCAGGTGTTACAGCTATTGAGAAACGTTTTCAAAATGAAGTTTTTTACATTGCCTTGTCAGCTTTTTTTCAAAGTTAGTTAAGAGGTATTTTTAGTCTTTGTTACGTTTTCCCGCCTTTTTTCTTCTTTTTTTTTTTTTTTTTTTTTTTTTTTTTTTTACAAGCTGCTCTTTGGTTTTCGTGTCCGTGCCTGCTCTGTGACAATCGTTCGACAGTCGTTCACTGGCTTAACTGTGGAATAGGGTGGAGCTGAATTGATTAGGCGGGGTTGTCCGGCCCTCGGCCTTAAGGTGCGACGCACCCTGATGTCAGCACCAAACACACAAGAGACACTCTCCACCTTTACGGCCCTGTTGTTGTCGCTTGGGCTTCTCTTCATCACGTACAAATCTTTCGCCTTTTACTAAAGATTTCCGTGGAGAGGGGCGTCAACAAGCTCACAATATTTTTGGGGGCTCTGTTTTGACAGAGCTACACGATGGGTTCAAAGAATACTTAAGAAAACGTGGTGTGTTGTGCGCTACGTATACGCGCACCATCCAGCAAATACCGCACACGTTCCGAGAATGGCACGCCACGGCGCCTTTTTCAGGTTATCGCTTCTCGGCCTTTTGGCTAAGATCAAGTGTAGTATCTGTTCTTATCAGTTTAATATCTGATACGTCCCCCAGCGGGGGACTACATATTAAGCGGATTTTTAGAACAGGGAGTCGGCAAAGGAGCTTGCTCCATCCGCTCCACGCATCGACCCAGTATTGCAGTGCCTCTGGGAGCGGTGCACTTTCTCTGTTGTGTTGCAAATAAAAACTTACCACTCCAACTTGTTGCCTTTTCTCCATCATGTTTTTGACATTCAAAGGCAAGTTTTTTATTCCTTGATATGTTTTCAAGCGCCTTTTTGTTTAAAAGTCCAAGATTTTCAAGCAGGGGTTGCTTACGGCCATACCAGCAGAAGAACGTCTGATCTTGGAAGCTAAGAAGGCTTGGGCCTGGTTAGTACTTGGATGGGAGACTGCCTGTGAAAACCAGGTGTTACAGCTATTGAGAAACGTTTTCAAAATGAAGTTTTTTACATTGCCTTGTCAGCTTTTTTTCAAAGTTAGTTAAGAGGTATTTTTAGTCTTTGTTACGTTTTCCCGCCTTTTTTCTTCTTTTTTTTTTTTTTTTTTTTTTTTTTTTTTTTTACAAGCTGCTCTTTGGTTTTCGTGTCCGTGCCTGCTCTGTGACAATCGTTCGACAGTCGTTCACTGGCTTAACTGTGGAATAGGGTGGAGCTGAATTGATTAGGCGGGGTTGTCCGGCCCTCGGCCTTAAGGTGCGACGCACCCTGATGTCAGCACCAAACACACAAGAGACACTCTCCACCTTTACGGCCCTGTTGTTGTCGCTTGGGCTTCTCTTCATCACGTACAAATCTTTCGCCTTTTACTAAAGATTTCCGTGGAGAGGGGCGTCAACAAGCTCACAATATTTTTGGGGGCTCTGTTTTGACAGAGCTACACGATGGGTTCAAAGAATACTTAAGAAAACGTGGTGTGTTGTGCGCTACGTATACGCGCACCATCCAGCAAATACCGCACACGTTCCGAGAATGGCACGCCACGGCGCCTTTTTCAGGTTATCGCTTCTCGGCCTTTTGGCTAAGATCAAGTGTAGTATCTGTTCTTATCAGTTTAATATCTGATACGTCCCCCAGCGGGGGACTACATATTAAGCGGATTTTTAGAACAGGGAGTCGGCAAAGGAGCTTGCTCCATCCGCTCCACGCATCGACCCAGTATTGCAGTGCCTCTGGGAGCGGTGCACTTTCTCTGTTGTGTTGCAAATAAAAACTTACCACTCCAACTTGTTGCCTTTTCTCCATCATGTTTTTGACATTCAAAGGCAAGTTTTTTATTCCTTGATATGTTTTCAAGCGCCTTTTTGTTTAAAAGTCCAAGATTTTCAAGCAGGGGTTGCTTACGGCCATACCAGCAGAAGAACGTCTGATCTTGGAAGCTAAGAAGGCTTGGGCCTGGTTAGTACTTGGATGGGAGACTGCCTGTGAAAACCAGGTGTTACAGCTATTGAGAAACGTTTTCAAAATGAAGTTTTTTACATTGCCTTGTCAGCTTTTTTTCAAAGTTAGTTAAGAGGTATTTTTTGTTTTTTTTACTTTTTCCCGCCTTTTTTTTTTTTTTTTTTTTTTTTTTTTTTTTTTTTTTTTTTTACAAGCTGCTCTTTGGTTTTCGTGTCCGTGCCTGCTCTGTGACAATCGTTCGACAGTCGTTCACTGGCTTAACTGTGGAATAGGGTGGAGCTGAATTGATTAGGCGGGGTTGTCCGGCCCTCGGCCTTAAGGTGCGACGCACCCTGATGTCAGCACCAAACACACAAGAGACACTCTCCACCTTTACGGCCCTGTTGTTGTCGCTTGGGCTTCTCTTCATCACGTACAAATCTTTCGCCTTTTACTAAAGATTTCCGTGGAGAGGGGCGTCAACAAGCTCACAATATTTTTGGGGGCTCTGTTTTGACAGAGCTACACGATGGGTTCAAAGAATACTTAAGAAAACGTGGTGTGTTGTGCGCTACGTATACGCGCACCATCCAGCAAATACCGCACACGTTCCGAGAATGGCACGCCACGGCGCCTTTTTCAGGTTATCGCTTCTCGGCCTTTTGGCTAAGATCAAGTGTAGTATCTGTTCTTATCAGTTTAATATCTGATACGTCCCCCAGCGGGGGACTACATATTAAGCGGATTTTTAGAACAGGGAGTCGGCAAAGGAGCTTGCTCCATCCGCTCCACGCATCGACCCAGTATTGCAGTGCCTCTGGGAGCGGTGCACTTTCTCTGTTGTGTTGCAAATAAAAACTTACCACTCCAACTTGTTGCCTTTTCTCCATCATGTTTTTGACATTCAAAGGCAAGTTTTTTATTCCTTGATATGTTTTCAAGCGCCTTTTTGTTTAAAAGTCCAAGATTTTCAAGCAGGGGTTGCTTACGGCCATACCAGCAGAAGAACGTCTGATCTTGGAAGCTAAGAAGGCTTGGGCCTGGTTAGTACTTGGATGGGAGACTGCCTGTGAAAACCAGGTGTTACAGCTATTGAGAAACGTTTTCAAAATGAAGTTTTTTACATTGCCTTGTCAGCTTTTTTTCAAAGTTAGTTAAGAGGTATTTTTAGTCTTTGTTACGTTTTCCCGCCTTTTTTTTTTTTTTTTTTTTTTTTTTTTTTTTTTTTTTTTTTTACAAGCTGCTCTTTGGTTTTCGTGTCCGTGCCTGCTCTGTGACAATCGTTCGACAGTCGTTCACTGGCTTAACTGTGGAATAGGGTGGAGCTGAATTGATTAGGCGGGGTTGTCCGGCCCTCGGCCTTAAGGTGCGACGCACCCTGATGTCAGCACCAAACACACAAGAGACACTCTCCACCTTTACGGCCCTGTTGTTGTCGCTTGGGCTTCTCTTCATCACGTACAAATCTTTCGCCTTTTACTAAAGATTTCCGTGGAGAGGGGCGTCAACAAGCTCACAATATTTTTGGGGGCTCTGTTTTGACAGAGCTACACGATGGGTTCAAAGAATACTTAAGAAAACGTGGTGTGTTGTGCGCTACGTATACGCACACCATCCAGCAAATACCGCACACGTTCCGAGAATGGCACGCCACGGCGCCTTTTTCAGGTTATCGCTTCTCGGCCTTTTGGCTAAGATCAAGTGTAGTATCTGTTCTTATCAGTTTAATATCTGATACGTCCCCCAGCGGGGGACTACATATTAAGCGGATTTTTAGAACAGGGAGTCGGCAAAGGAGCTTGCTCCATCCGCTCCACGCATCGACCCAGTATTGCAGTGCCTCTGGGAGCGGTGCACTTTCTCTGTTGTGTTGCAAATAAAAACTTACCACTCCAACTTGTTGCCTTTTCTCCATCATGTTTTTGACATTCAAAGGCAAGTTTTTTATTCCTTGATATGTTTTCAAGCGCCTTTTTGTTTAAAAGTCCAAGATTTTCAAGCAGGGGTTGCTTACGGCCATACCAGCAGAAGAACGTCTGATCTTGGAAGCTAAGAAGGCTTGGGCCTGGTTAGTACTTGGATGGGAGACTGCCTGTGAAAACCAGGTGTTACAGCTATTGAGAAACTTTTTCAAAATGAAGTTTTTTACATTGCCTTGTCAGCTTTTTTTCAAAGTTAGTTAAGAGGTATTTTTAGTCTTTGTTACGTTTTCCCGCCTTTTTTCTTCTTTTTTTTTTTTTTTTTTTTTTTTTTTTTTTACAAGCTGCTCTTTGGTTTTCGTGTCCGTGCCTGCTCTGTGACAATCGTTCGACAGTCGTTCACTGGCTTAACTGTGGAATAGGGTGGAGCTGAATTGATAAGGCGGGGTTGTCCGGCCCTCGGCCTTAAGGTGCGACGCACCCTGATGTCAGCACCAAACACACAAGAGACACTCTCCACCTTTACGGCCCTGTTGTTGTCGCTTGGGCTTCTCTTCATCACGTACAAATCTTTCGCCTTTTACTAAAGATTTCCGTGGAGAGGGGCGTCAACAAGCTCACAATATTTTTGGGGGCTCTGTTTTGACAGAGCTACACGATGGGTTCAAAGAATACTTAAGAAAACGTGGTGTGTTGTGCGCTACGTATACGCGCACCATCCAGCAAATACCGCACACGTTCCGAGAATGGCACGCCACGGCGCCTTTTTCAGGTTATCGCTTCTCGGCCTTTTGGCTAAGATCAAGTGTAGTATCTGTTCTTATCAGTTTAATATCTGATACGTCCCCCAGCGGGGGACTACATATTAAGCGGATTTTTAGAACAGGGAGTCGGCAAAGGAGCTTGCTCCATCCGCTCCACGCATCGACCCAGTATTGCAGTGCCTCTGGGAGCGGTGCACTTTCTCTGTTGTGTTGCAAATAAAAACTTACCACTCCAACTTGTTGCCTTTTCTCCATCATGTTTTTGACATTCAAAGGCAAGTTTTTTATTCCTTGATATGTTTTCAAGCGCCTTTTTGTTTAAAAGTCCAAGATTTTCAAGCAGGGGTTGCTTACGGCCATACCAGCAGAAGAACGTCTGATCTTGGAAGCTAAGAAGGCTTGGGCCTGGTTAGTACTTGGATGGGAGACTGCCTGTGAAAACCAGGTGTTACAGCTATTGAGAAACGTTTTCAAAATGAAGTTTTTTACATTGCCTTGTCAGCTTTTTTTCAAAGTTAGTTAAGAGGTATTTTTAGTCTTTGTTACGTTTTCCCGCCTTTTTTCTTCTTTTTTTTTTTTTTTTTTTTTTTTTTTTTTTTTTTTTTACAAGCTGCTCTTTGGTTTTCGTGTCCGTGCCTGCTCTGTGACAATCGTTCGACAGTCGTTCACTGGCTTAACTGTGGAATAGGGTGGAGCTGAATTGATTAGGCGGGGTTGTCCGGCCCTCGGCCTTAAGGTGCGACGCACCCTGATGTCAGCACCAAACACACAAGAGACACTCTCCACCTTTACGGCCCTGTTGTTGTCGCTTGGGCTTCTCTTCATCACGTACAAATCTTTCGCCTTTTACTAAAGATTTCCGTGGAGAGGGGCGTCAACAAGCTCACAATATTTTTGGGGGCTCTGTTTTGACAGAGCTACACGATGGGTTCAAAGAATACTTAAGAAAACGTGGTGTGTTGTGCGCTACGTATACGCGCACCATCCAGCAAATACCGCACACGTTCCGAGAATGGCACGCCACGGCGCCTTTTTCAGGTTATCGCTTCTCGGCCTTTTGGCTAAGATCAAGTGTAGTATCTGTTCTTATCAGTTTAATATCTGATACGTCCCCCAGCGGGGGACTACATATTAAGCGGATTTTTAGAACAGGGAGTCGGCAAAGGAGCTTGCTCCATCCGCTCCACGCATCGACCCAGTATTGCAGTGCCTCTGGGAGCGGTGCACTTTCTCTGTTGTGTTGCAAATAAAAACTTACCACTCCAACTTGTTGCCTTTTCTCCATCATGTTTTTGACATTCAAAGGCAAGTTTTTTATTCCTTGATATGTTTTCAAGCGCCTTTTTGTTTAAAAGTCCAAGATTTTCAAGCAGGGGTTGCTTACGGCCATACCAGCAGAAGAACGTCTGATCTTGGAAGCTAAGAAGGCTTGGGCCTGGTTAGTACTTGGATGGGAGACTGCCTGTGAAAACCAGGTGTTACAGCTATTGAGAAACGTTTTCAAAATGAAGTTTTTTACATTGCCTTGTCAGCTTTTTTTCAAAGTTAGTTAAGAGGTATTTTTAGTCTTTGTTACGTTTTCCCGCCTTTTTTTTTTTTTTTTTTTTTTTTTTTTTTTTTTTTTTTTTTTACAAGCTGCTCTTTGGTTTTCGTGTCCGTGCCTGCTCTGTGACAATCGTTCGACAGTCGTTCACTGGCTTAACTGTGGAATAGGGTGGAGCTGAATTGATTAGGCGGGGTTGTCCGGCCCTCGGCCTTAAGGTGCGACGCACCCTGATGTCAGCACCAAACACACAAGAGACACTCTCCACCTTTACGGCCCTGTTGTTGTCGCTTGGGCTTCTCTTCATCACGTACAAATCTTTCGCCTTTTACTAAAGATTTCCGTGGAGAGGGGCGTCAACAAGCTCACAATATTTTTGGGGGCTCTGTTTTGACAGAGCTACACGATGGGTTCAAAGAATACTTAAGAAAACGTGGTGTGTTGTGCGCTACGTATACGCGCACCATCCAGCAAATACCGCACACGTTCCGAGAATGGCACGCCACGGCGCCTTTTTCAGGTTATCGCTTCTCGGCCTTTTGGCTAAGATCAAGTGTAGTATCTGTTCTTATCAGTTTAATATCTGATACGTCCCCCAGCGGGGGACTACATATTAAGCGGATTTTTAGAACAGGGAGTCGGCAAAGGAGCTTGCTCCATCCGCTCCACGCATCGACCCAGTATTGCAGTGCCTCTGGGAGCGGTGCACTTTCTCTGTTGTGTTGCAAATAAAAACTTACCACTCCAACTTGTTGCCTTTTCTCCATCATGTTTTTGACATTCAAAGGCAAGTTTTTTATTCCTTGATATGTTTTCAAGCGCCTTTTTGTTTAAAAGTCCAAGATTTTCAAGCAGGGGTTGCTTACGGCCATACCAGCAGAAGAACGTCTGATCTTGGAAGCTAAGAAGGCTTGGGCCTGGTTAGTACTTGGATGGGAGACTGCCTGTGAAAACCAGGTGTTACAGCTATTGAGAAACGTTTTCAAAATGAAGTTTTTTACATTGCCTTGTCAGCTTTTTTTCAAAGTTAGTTAAGGGGTATTTTTAGTCTTTGTTACGTTTTCCCGCCTTTTTTCTTCTTTTTTTTTTTTTTTTTTTTTTTTTTTTTTTTTTTTACAAGCTGCTCTTTGGTTTTCGTGTCCGTGCCTGCTCTGTGACAATCGTTCGACAGTCGTTCACTGGCTTAACTGTGGAATAGGGTGGAGCTGAATTGATTAGGCGGGGTTGTCCGGCCCTCGGCCTTAAGGTGCGACGCACCCTGATGTCAGCACCAAACACACAAGAGACACTCTCCACCTTTACGGCCCTGTTGTTGTCGCTTGGGCTTCTCTTCATCACGTACAAATCTTTCGCCTTTTACTAAAGATTTCCGTGGAGAGGGGCGTCAACAAGCTCACAATATTTTTGGGGGCTCTGTTTTGACAGAGCTACACGATGGGTTCAAAGAATACTTAAGAAAACGTGGTGTGTTGTGCGCTACGTATACGCGCACCATCCAGCAAATACCGCACACGTTCCGAGAATGGCACGCCACGGCGCCTTTTTCAGGTTATCGCTTCTCGGCCTTTTGGCTAAGATCAAGTGTAGTATCTGTTCTTATCAGTTTAATATCTGATACGTCCCCCCGCGGGGGGACTACATATTAAGCGGATTTTTAGAACAGGGAGTCGGCAAAGGAGCTTGCTCCATCCGCTCCACGCATCGACCCAGTATTGCAGTGCCTCTGGGAGCGGTGCACTTTCTCTGTTGTGTTGCAAATAAAAACTTACCACTCCAACTTGTTGCCTTTTCTCCATCATGTTTTTGACATTCAAAGGCAAGTTTTTTATTCCTTGATATGTTTTCAAGCGCCTTTTTGTTTAAAAGTCCAAGATTTTCAAGCAGGGGTTGCTTACGGCCATACCAGCAGAAGAACGTCTGATCTTGGAAGCTAAGAAGGCTTGGGCCTGGTTAGTACTTGGATGGGAGACTGCCTGTGAAAACCAGGTGTTACAGCTATTGAGAAACGTTTTCAAAATGAAGTTTTTTACATTGCCTTGTCAGCTTTTTTTCAAAGTTAGTTAAGAGGTATTTTTAGTCTTTGTTACGTTTTCCCGCCTTTTTTCTTCTTTTTTTTTTTTTTTTTTTTTTTTTTTTTTTTTTTACAAGCTGCTCTTTGGTTTTCGTGTCCGTGCCTGCTCTGTGACAATCGTTCGACAGTCGTTCACTGGCTTAACTGTGGAATAGGGTGGAGCTGAATTGATTAGGCGGGGTTGTCCGGCCCTCGGCCTTAAGGTGCGACGCACCCTGATGTCAGCACCAAACACACAAGAGACACTCTCCACCTTTACGGCCCTGTTGTTGTCGCTTGGGCTTCTCTTCATCACGTACAAATCTTTCGCCTTTTACTAAAGATTTCCGTGGAGAGGGGCGTCAACAAGCTCACAATATTTTTGGGGGCTCTGTTTTGACAGAGCTACACGATGGGTTCAAAGAATACTTAAGAAAACGTGGTGTGTTGTGCGCTACGTATACGCGCACCATCCAGCAAATACCGCACACGTTCCGAGAATGGCACGCCACGGCGCCTTTTTCAGGTTATCGCTTCTCGGCCTTTTGGCTAAGATCAAGTGTAGTATCTGTTCTTATCAGTTTAATATCTGATACGTCCCCCAGCGGGGGACTACATATTAAGCGGATTTTTAGAACAGGGAGTCGGCAAAGGAGCTTGCTCCATCCGCTCCACGCATCGACCCAGTATTGCAGTGCCTCTGGGAGCGGTGCACTTTCTCTGTTGTGTTGCAAATAAAAACTTACCACTCCAACTTGTTGCCTTTTCTCCATCATGTTTTTGACATTCAAAGGCAAGTTTTTTATTCCTTGATATGTTTTCAAGCGCCTTTTTGTTTAAAAGTCCAAGATTTTCAAGCAGGGGGTGCTTACGGCCATACCAGCAGAGAACGCCGATTTGTCTGAT